>NC_143173.1:24577245-24881728 GCF_047325235.1 Durio zibethinus
TTCGTGGATTTTAATTGTAAGGATCATTGCATCTGCTGCTATTTATACAGACTACCCTTGCGCCACTACATCTGCTTCATACTCTCTTTCTTTCTCAAAGTTCTGTCTTTAAACAAAAAAAAAAAAAAAAAAAGAAATAAAAGCAATGAATTCAAAGTTTATTGGGTTTATCATAACCTTTCTGCTTTTTGCATTGTTTCTTTGCTTCTACTCAGCATCTGCTCGTCTCCTGCCACAGAAGCAAGGTTATTGAGAAAAACCCTTTTGCTCCTTTTCGATTCCTTTCACTTTTCTCTGGGCTTGGTTTAAAAGATGTGTCAAATTGCAAACTTATTTCACAGGTAACGGTATCATTCAGGCTGGTTTATTGACTGATATAAAAGAAGATTTCTCAAATGTAAGAGTTTCGCTTTTTCTTCTCTTTTTTTTTTTTAGTTAAATATCTGTATTTTATAGGCTAATTTGGTGTTTTTTTTGTGTGGTGCAGTTGATGGGATCAGAAGAGTGCTATGAGAAAGATGAAGAATGTCTGAAAAGAAGGATGATTGCTGATGCTCATCTCGATTACATCTACACTCAACATCATAAGCCTTAGATATATAATCCATACAAGGAATAATAATAATAATATAGCATGTACTTTTTTATGCTCAAAAATCAAGAGAAAAATTGCGTGTAGTATTGAAGTTGTATGTAACCATATTACCCCAAGGACCAAGGCCGAAAGCAAAAAAGAATGTAACTACCAGCATTAGTTGTAATATAGTACTATAAACCATACTGACTAATAAAGAATATAAACTTTATAAACTTACGATTTAATCTAATTAATTCATGCAGTTAATTTCTTTTCATATTTTTAAACTACAGCTTCTTTTGTAAATATATATATATGATGCAATTAAGTAATGATTAAGTATTTCATTTGTTTCAAGCTTGCCGTTGAATTTTTATATGAACTGGGATCAAAAATCAAAGGAAAGGGCAAGTATATTTTTCAGTGCAAAACATACCCTACTTGGAAGTAGGAAGAAAGGCTGGGATTTCCCTTTTTCTTTTCTTTTTTTTTTTTTTTTTTTTGCGTACTTTGAATCGTGCAAGTATGGTAGTCAGATATTATTAGTTCCTGGATAACCAAAGCCAAAAGAATTTTCTTCTGCGACGGAATTAGCTGTTAATGGTGTAAAGCGAGGAAGATGATATTCCTCGTTGGTAACAGTCAGTCAAAACGCAAAAAGCATCAGAGATTTAGCTGTTGCAGTTTCACGAATTCATCAGTCAAGTGATGGGAAGGGTGCCTGTCAAAACTCTGGAAAATTAGTGGAATATGCTTTTGTATTTTGATTATCACATTCCTCTGCTTCAAGGCTTTCATTATATTCAATGATAAACAGACTCTTGCGGTGCCTCTCTCTTTTATCAATTTCAAATCCACTCCAGCAAAGTCAACCAAAAAACAAAATATAATGCAACATATTAAACGCATTAGGGAAGAAAAGTAAGGCAAAAACGATCTGGTATTTTATATGTACTTCTATCTGGCTATGATACCTTTGAAATGAAAAAAAACTAAAGGGGAAAAATGAGAGCAAGAACAACTAGTAGACACTCTCCAACACCTTTCTGAGGCACAACAAAACTAGCATACAAGGGCTGTTAGACATTTAGGCTATGGAAAAGTAAACCTGGATTCTTTCATCAGGTTCTACTTGTGGCACAGCAACTGAAGGCTCGACTTTTAACCTCAAGAGCATTATACTTCCTTCTCCTAACAAGAAATGAGAGTGATGATCAGGTGACAAAAACATTGGGAAATTAATGCAAATAGAGCAGAAACAAGTTACTAATCCAAAATATGAAAAAGATTTTTGAAGACAAGTGACCTTACCATTTTAATACCACCAGCCAGTCCCAAGTCATGAACTGAACTTTCTGACATACAATTTTCATGCACAATGAGACTGTTGGCTGCACTCTCATTTGTAGTTCTTATCTCACCATCCTTTGATGGGATAGTCAAGTACATTGCTCCCTTAAACATCCATTCGCCCCTGTCCTGGCTAAAATAATCTTCAAATAGCTCACCACATAACATGCATGCATATTGATTTTCATCTGCAGGAACCATAAGCTCAGCCATTTCTGTTGTCTTATCCAACTGGTTCACAGAACCAGTGGATTCAAATACCAATTGCCTGGCCTTTCCAGCAATCCAATCGTCTGACCTAGCATACCATCTCCTCAATGCAGTATCAGTCTTTTTCAGGGCATGCCACTCTAAGTGTCTATCCAGCTGTTCCTGAAACTTAAGTCGAAGACCACAAAAACTGCAACTAAGTGGAAAGTCATCCAACAATCCACTGATAACAGATGAATGAAATTCTCTGATTACATCTGGCCTGAATTCTAATCCTATGAGGTCTTCTACGTCCAATGAGGCAAACCGATGTGACACAAATGAACTTTTTGTAGCGGGTTCAGCAAATGATAACTCACCCATGGTTAAGGAACCAGGAGCATCCAATGAACTTGGAATGGAAGAAGCTGGAAAAGAGCTACTGGTAGAAATGTCTAATCTCTTGTTCAGTGATTCAGTTGACCTCTCCATTCCAGGGCTCTTCTTCTGCATTTGAGTAGGCATCTGATGAGATGGGAGAGATGAGCTCTTTTTCAGTGATTCCATTAGCCCTTCCATTCCCGGGCTCTTCTCCTGCATTTGAGTAGGCATCTGAAGAGACGAGAGAGATGGAGCATCCTTCTTTGATGCAGATATCAAACCTTTTGCAACTAATGAGCTCAAAAGATTGGATATTGGATTTGAAGCCTTGCTTTCTGCATCTGAAGTTTGCAATGGGGCATTACTAACAAGGGATGAAGGTGGTGGTGGCCCAGGAGGCAGTGGCGGCTGTTCTACTTTTTCCTGAGAACTATTTGCAGTAGCTGTTATTGCATCATGGGATGCAGAAGCTGACGAAGTTTCAGTATCGACCCCGAAGCCTAAGGTTGTAAAAACAGCAGGCAAAGGCCCATTTGGAAGAGGAGGCTGTGATGGCGTTTGCCCCACATCTTGAGAAATCTTATTTGGAAAGCTGCCAGTAAATGAATCGTTGGAGAGGATTCCACTCTTCATTACAGCAGCCAATAGACTACTTGTACTTGACAGTTCTGAAGTTTCAATAGGAAGTGGATTGGTATGCTCTGATAGTGTTGATGCTGCTCCTACTTTGGTGATCTGAGACATAAGTGGCTTCTGAGTCTGACCAGAAGGTTCAGCCTGCAAGGAGTCTGGTTGTGGTGGCTGTGAAAAGGGATAATGACGGCTGGGTTGAAAAGAAGAAATTGAAGCAGATGAAGCCTCAGGAGAGTGTTTATAAGACCCAACATTCAACTTTCCTGAAAAATGGGATGGTTTTGGATCAGCCCGAGGCAAGGAATGAGTTTGTGGATGGTCTTGCTCAGCCAATTTCTGAAACTGTTGATGAGGACGGTGTGCAGGAAATGAAGGTGACGGTGAACGCTGGCGCATAGGAGACTGTTCAGGAGATGATGCAGTTCCCAGGGACTGAAAACGCTGCTGGCCTATAGTACCTGTGGATCCTGATGCCACATTTGCCAAAATCCCAAAGCCTGAGGTTCCCATATGGGACCTACCTGTTTGTGGTCGCATTCCTATCCTGGCCAGGGAAGAACTTGTGCCAGTCGGCAACCCACCAATAGTGGCAGAATAGCTTTCAGAATGGCTCGAATTAATAGCGGCCAATCCATCTGTGTTATGTGACTCCTGCAATGGCCATGCAGATGAAATCTGGCGCCCATAAGAAGTTTTGTTCTTCTGCTCAATGGATAATGAATCGGCAGAAGTTTCTCTATCAAACCTTGACCCCATACCGTCAATACCTTGCACTTTGCAGAGCTGACTTTCAAAATCCTGCCATTGAAAATGTAACCAAGATAATTATAAATACTCCAGAAAATAAATTCCTAAAGGAAAGAAATGAAAGAAAACTATAAAAAAAAAGGGTAAATAATCAAACAACCATAATAATCCAATTAAAAATGCTTTTGAATAATGCATTATATTTACATTTTCATAATGCATATTTATGACTGCAGTTAATCTTAAGCCCATACCTTACGAGCTTATAAGCACTCTATATAAGATAATAAAAGACAAAAGAATATATTGTAAACGTTTCTAGTGAATTAAATTTATAGATAAAATTTATCATTTTCAAGTTAAGAAAATAGAATTCTCAAAAAAATATTCAGCAAAATTATGTAATCCAATTCCAAGTCCTATTCTTGCAAGCTTACCAATTTTTGTGAAACATCAGGAGTCCAGAGATCTTTCCTCGAGTTATTAGAGATGTTGGCTGCATCATGTTCTGACAATCTAGAGTGCATCTCCCACATAAATTCTTCTTCCTCAGAGTTTTTCCAGCTGCTAGACAACTCACTACTGCTTCTTCCAGCAATGTTCTGTGTTGCCCGTAAACGAGGATCAGCATTCACAGATTTGGATGCCGAGTAATTTTGAGATCCATGCTTACTATTAAAACCATTCCTCTGGCCGGAAAATGTCTCAGTAACACCGCTTGTAGCTCCATACCAAGGCCTATCATGCCCTTGATCAGTAACCTTCCCACTGGTTCTTCCGACTCCCATTCCATGAGTCTGTGAAAGATCAGAACCATAGTCATATTCACCAAATGTACCAATAATGTTCCCCCCACTTACAGGCTCGTTAAACACACCCCTATGAGAACCCTGAATGTTCTGATAATTTTCAAATACAAGGAGAAAATGAAAAGGGAATAAACAGATTATAACAAACTTCAAAATACTTCACATACATTCAATTTAACTGAAGGATCTCCAAAGGGCCGTCCAGCTGTAATGGCTGCTCTAGCTGGCCTCTCAGAATCCTCCTTTAAGTTGGCCATAGTCCCAACCATATCATTGACCATACCTTTTTCCTTCATCACATAAAAACAAATAAAAACCAAAACAATACAAGCATTTAAAGTGCAAGGTTGAGAATTTACATAAAATACGAATCCTTAAAGTTGGAAGGTGAAAGAACAAGAAATGATTGAGAAAAATCATTCAAAGTGCTCGCTCTATCAACATGAGCAACCTTAAACCTCCAAATATGCTTCAGAAATATATTGAATAAAATCAGATGCATAAAATACCAAAAAAGGAAAAGAGGATAGTAGAATTTACCCTGCTTGACTGTTGAAGACGCTGCTTCTCCAAATACTTTGGATTTACATGAATGCTATGCGGTGGACGCTGTGATAGTGGATCTGGTCTAGATGTTGTGGCTCCTGAAGATGAACCATTTATCATAGGAGCAAAGCCAAGTTCCTTTTCAATCAACTGAAGAGGCTGAAGAGGGAAAACCCCTTTCCATGTTCCAAAAAGATGTCGCATACTCTGATGCACAGGAGGATCAACTTGCCTATATGCTTTGCAGAACACCTAAACCAGCAGTTAAAATGGTAAGATTTATTACACTTGCAAAATGAGTATCAAACACATTCTAGGTAAAAACAGAAGTAATATACAAAGGCACTTTTAGCATTTAGAAGAGTTTGAGACTCTGAGCACATAACAAGGATGGATATATTGTTAAAAGGTATGATCCTTTTCATTGATGACATAGTCTTCTGCAGTTTTTCAGACAATAAACATAAGCATATTACAAGACATTTTGTCAGATGCCACATTGAGCAACAGAGCCAAAAAAAATAATGAAACCTAACCTCAGGTAATCTGGAAGCAAAATATTTAATGTAATCTCTCCCAATATTCTTTACAATACTGTCTAAAAGATAGAGCGATGGCAGCTTTTGGTCACTGGGAACCTGCAAAGTCATTTTTTTATCAGCTTTCAAACCACAAAAGCAAACCTTAATTGGACTAATTCTTCTTCAAAATACTAATCACATCCATAATACCAGCAATGCTGGAATGAAAAGAACGCCAGTAGACAGAGGAATAAGGATTGCAAACAGAAAAATAAAACGAACCAAAGCTTTCATTTTCCTCATAAAGAAGAAAAAATAAAAATAAAAGATTCAATAATGAAGATTTTTCATCTGTAAACAAAGTTTTCGAATGAATTCTGGGTGCCAAAGATAGGCAGCCCTTCAACTTCAACAACTCAAGTGTTTAATTCCATTTCCCTAAAATCTGACTTCGCCATATCTGTTTTTAATTTCATTTTCTTCCCCTGTTTTTAGTGACTTTCTATCTGTCTGCAGCCTTAATAAATTAGCTCCATCACAGAGCATAAATTCTTTCAGAATCAAGTAGATCAAATCCGAGGCACCATTATAAACTTTTGGTAGACTTAAAGCTGATATTTACCATTTGCCAATGGGAAACCCAAGACGGCAGGAAGTAAAAGGGAACTTAACTTAAGCACTTACCATGGCCTTAGCATTTCTAGTTCTATTTACTCATATCAGCATCCAAATTTGATTTGAGTAATATAACAAAATGTTGCGGGCAAGAGATGGTAACATGTAAGTTAGAAAGTGCTATACTTATTTAAGAAAGAAAAAGGAAATGGAAATCAACAAAAGAGTGGAGCATACAATGATATTGCTGTTAAAAAAAACCCAACTGCAAGGGTATAATAGCCTTATCAGATTCCAAACCCAATACAATTTATTTTCCATGAAATCAATAGTCTCACAAGATGCTGGCTCTCTTTATATTCCATTTCAACACATGCCTGTAAAATTTATCATATCTCTAATTCAGTAGCTGGCTGTTTACAGATTGTGGGGCCATTAGAAGCATATTAGATCCATGAAAAATTAGCACAGAAATCCAAGAAACGAAAAAAAAAATTTACAGGCAACGTGCCTTAGGCACAGACTAGGCAATCGCATCACATCATTACCATCTCTCACGCTGCGTTTGTCAATAAGAAAAAGGAAAAAGAAAAAGAAAATTCAGACAAACATATAGAATTTGAGCTTGTAATAAGTCAGCAAAACAATTTAACAAACCCACATCGAGACACACATTGATAAAACTGAATCTAAAGGAATCCATTAATCCCAATTTACACTTACAATCTAATTTATCTTTTCCTCTTTTCTTTTCTTTCCACAGTATTGGAGCACACTTATAATTTATTTCCCAAACAAAAAGGAAAATCTTTAACGGATAAGGCGCAGCTAAAACTGAGTTCACCTCAAGAATGTTGGCGCAGACAGTGGCAGCAATCGCCTTGGCGACATGAAGATTCTCACCGGCTATTATCGTCAAGTTCGTTATAATAGGTTTCGAATTAAAAGTCAGCTCAGCTAACGCTGTCTTGTACTGGCTAACTAACTCTTGGTGCTGCTGTTGTTGCTGCTGATGTGACACTGGTTGCGGTTCGTAAGCTCCGCCGGTGCGGCTCAAGTCATTGGTCTCCGAATCACTGGGTCGAAATCTTAAAGCAGAGGCGTGACCAACTGGGTTAGGCCGTTGAGGAAAAGGCCGGCCGTTAGGGTTCGGAGCGAGATCTTCGGTTAGCCGCGGTTTTTTAAAACCGGGTTCTCTTGATCTATCAAATGATCTACGAGGATTCTCCATATTGGTTAACATAAAAGAAAATCGAAAACCCTAAATCGATAACAAATCTTCTTTCATTTACATGAAATTAGCAAATCCAAAAACACCAACAGAAATAAAGAATTAAACAAATACAATAAGAATCTAAATCGAAATTTAAAAAAAAAAAATGCAAAACCCTATTTACAATGAGGGAAAAAAATTACAAGGCTAATTACCACGAAAAAAGTTAATTCTAATTTCTAAAAAAAAAGGAGATGAGAATCTTCTATTGGAAGAAAAAATAATAGAGAGGGAATTAGGGATTGATTGGAATGGAGATTTTTTAAGAGTGAAAAGGAGAGAAGAGAAGAGAGCGGAGCGAGAGAGCCGACGTTGAACGGAAAATATGGAAGGGGGAAAGGTTGAGGGCTATAAATGTAAATTTATGAGTGTGGAGGCTAAAGATCGATTTTTAAAGAGTGCTGCTAGCACACATCTTTTTTTCAATATACTCCAAAATTTAAATATTAAAATTAATCAATTATTTTTTATTTTTTATATTTTGTTTCGAAAACTTATTTTTAAAAGTTTTTAAAAATTTATTTTCAAAATTTTTTAAAATTTTCAACTTTTCAAAAAGTTCGAAAAATTTTTCGACATTTATTTTTGTAAATTTTTAAGTAATTTCAATTTTTCATTTTTAAATGTGTCAAATCATATCTAAATATTTTAATATAAAATTTTATAAAATTAAATATGAAATCAAATAAAAAATTTATTTACATTTAATTTTATCTTCTTTTAACTTTTAAATGAGTAAATTTTTTTTTTAATTTGACTTAAATAGAATTAAAATCTTTTAAATTTTCGGTTGAAAAGAGAGAAGAGATGAGGTATAACGAGACAGGGTGTTTAGATTTTTAATAAATTTATATTTTGAATTTGAAATGTGTTAAATAAAAAATTGAGTGTTAGTAGAGGAGCAAATAGCACCGCTCTATTTAAATTATCTGGTGGCTTGCAGGTGATGGGCCGGGTAAAGAATAAATAAAAGTAAATCCAAACCCAAAGGAACCCATTAATCGGGTCTGGCCCAAAAAACCCAATTGGGCAGAGGTGTCGAATTCTCGAGAGAGTTATAGTTTTACTATTTAGTATAGCCCTTGTCTAATGCGGAAGTGTTATCACCTTGTTATTATTAATGCCACAATTGTCCATTACAATAAAGAATTTTGATAAGAGTTTATATAATTTTAAATTATGATTGATTAATTATAGTATAATTATGGTAGGTGAAATGCTTCGGTTGCTTTTGTGTAGCAAAATTTTTTAGATTCTCACTTACATTCTATGCTATCAGTTTTTCAATCATATTTGTTGATTATGTGCCGTTTTTTTTGCAGTATGATTGACACTCAAGGAAGCGAGCCGTTAATCTTGTCCTATGTCGGATGTAGGATCATCACCATATTTATGATCAAGTAGAGGTTAGGGTTGAAAATTTTAAATCCATTGAATCATTCACTTATAACAAGAAGGTAGCTCCATGGGTGGGATCAAAGCCTTTGATTGTGTTTGTTGAAGGATTTGAGAATGCAGATGAGCCGAAGCATTCGAAAGGAAGTTTTGCTTCAACTTTTTGCAGGGAGAGATTATATCAATGGAAGCATGCGATTCAACGTATAGATTAGACCAAATCAAAGTGATAAACAAATTAAAACCTTCCTAACATTTACAATCTGCCAACCACAATGTCACCTCAGCATACAGGAAAATCCATCCATCAAATTTCTTTGAGAATTACACTAATTCCTGAGGTTGCTTAATTCTTTGCTTAAATGTTCAAGTCTTATTTAGATTAAATGCCAAGTACACAAATACAAATACAAGGTTACTGAGGATATTATCCAAGAGCTTACATGCCAACAAATGAGGCAAACCCTGCATCCATGATGAAATTGTCAATCAAGTTCTAAAGTTATGCAGTGACTGATAAGAATGCAACCACAGAAAAAACAACAATCAAGATGTCATTTCTTACCTGATATTTCACATGCCAGTCCTGCCAGATGGATAAAGAATATGGCGCCAAGCCAAATGGATGTACAATACTTCGACTCAACCTGCAATTTTATAACTCAAACGTATCTGTAAGTAGAAAACCTGCAATTTCAAGTGCAAACCATCATATAGCACAGCAACAGAAGAAAAAGATTGATTGGAAGAGTTAGCTTATAATTGAAGCTACCAAGCTTCACAATCAAAATTGAAAAGAAAAAAAGAACAGAAACCTGTACTGATACTAATATTAGGGGAAAAAATCTGGCATTCAATTAATATGCTCATAAATCAATTGTCCAATCGACCCTTCATCCTAGTAACTGAAGATTTCTACGATCCACAAAGGCACCATCTGCCAAAAGCAAATGAACCATTATGGATCTGTCTTCTTAGACCTATTATCTTCTGGCTGGCCACCTTGACATTCAGTATCATAATTATAGAAAGGGGATTCCTCAGCTGGCCATTTATCAGTGACTGAATCTTCTGCTGTTTGCAAGAAATCCAGATCCCATACATCAGATAACCCACAAGTCACTCCCAACTCCGGAATTTCATATCTTTCAAGATTACCCCATAACTCATTGCTAGAACTAGACATACCAGAAGTAGCATCAAAACCCATGCTCCATATATCCTCTAGTTTAGCAAGGGTTTCACCAATAGGAGATGAGAACTCTGGTGTGCTTTTCTGCTTCACCAAATCCTCTGGGAAAGAGATAAAATTCCCTGGATTAACCACTTGGTCTGAGCCCATTACGTTCTTCCCTTCGAAATGGAGTTCTTTGCTTCCCAAGCCTGATTTACCTTCTCTCAGGAGCTCTGGGGTTCTGAGATATCCACGAGCAACCCCCAACTCATCAGATACAACTATTTCATCATCAACTTGAAATGGCAAGTCTTCTTCACATAAACCAATTCCAGCTACAACTTCAGGTAGGAAATCTGGAGATTGTTCAACAGAAATTGGATTTAAATCTGGGACTGAAGATGATATAGCAAGGTGTGTCCATTCAGGTCTGTACTTCACAATCTGCCCTTCAACGGGTGATTCTGAATTGGCCGGTTCAAGCTGCTGGTGCCTGACAAACTTCCTCCTTATTGTTGGAGAACCAATTTCTCCCTTTTCCTTCTTTTGTCTAAGGCGTGATAAGAAAGCAGGATTCTGAAATAACTTCCCTAAGAATGAAACCATTTGCTTCTGCCTTTGTTCTGCTGATTGAAGCCTCTGATTCACTACTTCCACATGGCGAGCTGTACCCCGGTGCTCCTGCTGCAGTTCCACTACTTCCTGCATCAACCTGCTCTTCTCCTTCCTCAACCTCTCTATTTCACCATCCAATCCAGACCTCCCCAATTCAGTAGAAGGTCCAAAATAGTCACTAACCTGCTGTGATTGAGCTGACTTACGCCTCTGAATGTTCTTCAAAAGATGCCTCTTCCCTCGCTGAAAAGCTTCATTAGCAAATTCCCATTTATCAGTATCAACTTTGCGAAATCCCTGAAAAAAACACATAAGATGATTCAAGAATGAGTGGGGAAACAGGATTGTTAAGAAAACCAAAAATATGAAGAGTATGATTCACATAAGTCAATTCGAAGCCGTCAATTTTCGGATATACCAGGAGCCAGATTGCACTACATGATGATATGTTTATCATGAATCACAAGATCAGCTTTCTTCCCAAAAAATTTGTTAGAAGTAGAGACTATGAGTGTGAACTCGAGTACTTATAAAATATCACAATAACAAAAATTCCACCAAAACCCAAATTTCTACCTGCTTAAAATGTGTCTGGCTTCTGCAATTACAGAATTCAATTTACAGACTAAGCCTTAAAACCGAAAATATATATAGAAAATTTAAAACAATAACACAGAGAACAAAAGCAAACAAACAAGCAAATAAAGAGAAACAAAATCTAGAAAATCAAATGACGTCGGCGATTTTCATTTTTCTCCTTTTTTTTGTTTTGTTTTTTTGTAGGCTGTGTTATTGTAATAATACCCACATAAGTATTAAGCTGACGAACAAAGCTGGAGAAATTATTGTGCTTGAAATTCCGAGGAAGTATCAGCCTGGAGAATTCGAGCGGGTCCCATACCACAAAGCTCTCTCCCGTCGAACCCCAAGAGATGATCGGATCCAACGACGTGTCGTCGACCAAATCAAACGTTTTCGACAAAAAAGGCGGTACTGGATTCCCCTGAAGAATTTCCAAAGGTTGAGGCACTCCAATAAACTCCGTTCCAGCTGGTGCTGATGAAAATGTTTCCAATTCCATTATTGGAGAAGGGAAATGCAACGTTTGGGGTGGGTTTGGGGGGGGAATTCGAAGAGTGTTTTTGGTCCTCTGGGTTCATTTGATTTTCGGAGATACAGAAAAAGGCTTCAAAAAGAGCTCTGGGTTTCAGTTTAAGAAGAATCTAATGTGAAAAAAATGTGGTGGAAGGGGGGTTTTGAAGGGTTTAAACCGACAAACTGTTACGATAAAAAAAATTATCAGAGGCGGTGGGGGGAGGTGGTTCGCCTTTTTCTTCAACGACATTAACTGTCGTTGATTTGAACGTGGAATGTTTATGAGCCATTTATTATTGAATCGCTGCAAAAATTAAGAATTGAGAAAGAAAAGAATCGCCGACCAAAGTTTTGGGTTGTTTCCAGGCAGTTACTTCCGCTGGGTTTTTGAAGGATCAAATCTTTGTTTGTGTGGTTACTGGTCGGAAAGAAGCAGTTAGGGTCCACTGTTGGACAAGATATTTTTGTCTCTGAGCTGGCTTGAAAACATTTGTTTTGGGGAAACTGAACGAATTGTTTCAGCGTTTGAAGTTGACATGTTGGTCAAAATACTTGGTGACGAAGCTAAATCCGACGGATCAATGAAATTAGTGGATTTTCGTTTGGAAGTCTTGTCAGATGGATTTTGGACGGACCAATCTTTTTTTTTTTTCAATCTATTTATTGTGCACGTGATGTTTCGCTTCTAATAATTAATTATTTTCTTCTTTTTTTTTTGGTTACCTGAAAAATGAATAATCACTTTTATTTTGATGATTTTTTCCCATCTCTATTAACTGACGAGAAACGGTGGAGAGATGTCCTTTTCTTCTCATAGAAATGAAAAGGCCGGCGAACAAGGACTACCAAAAGGAGACTCTTCACGGGTACACTGAACAATTTTGTATTTATATCATATTTGTTGCTAAATGTAAAACATAAACATATTTATTTTATATTAAATGCATATAAATATAAAATTATCATATCATAATTTATATTAATAGATCAAACACGAAATAATTTTTTTTTATTTTTATTAAATTCATATGCAATTTATTTTAAATTTTAAACTATATCAATTTTTTTCTTATCATATAATTATATCATATCTAAGATTACTAAATCAAAAAACAAAATCAAATGAACATAACATCTAAAACATAGATACTAGTTAAATTCGTTAATTTTAAATGCTATACAATAACATTATATAAAACGATAAATAATAACCATTTATTTATTTTCTATAATCGTGTCAATATGTCTAAGATACAATGTTGCACATATCATATTTCATATCTTACACATATTAGATGTTTAAAATGTGATTAATTAATTAATCATGTTATCGTATTAACACATATAAATGACACATTTATAACATGTATATAATCTTGTTTTAATATTTTTATTATATTATCATTTTGATTTAATGTTGAATTATTGATTAAATATTTTAATGTTAATCATATTTAATCATATTAATCATATATAATCGTATTAATCGTATCGTATAATATTACTTATTATTAAAATGAATAACATGTTAGTGATATTATGTCGCACATAACACATGTAATAAATGTATAGTATTTTTTGTTTTGATTATTTGTATCATTTAAGTTTCATGTTGTGCTCGTATCAAAATTGTTCATGCCATGTTTAAAATTATGTCTAACATGAAACACAATTGGATGACAAAGTTTTCAAGTCTAATATTAAATTTATTTTTTGGAAGAGAAGGTAACTTTTTCTTAACAAGTTCACTGCATAATATTAGTGATATTAATCAAATTCAAAAAGTTGAATAGAGGCATTTTAAAGCCTATGTAGTTACAAGTGAGACAGATCTCAAGTCTGAATAGCGAAAAGCTGCTTCTCATTGAGCTAATTTCAGTTACAATATTTACATACAAAATCTATGAGAGACGATATGATGCAACTTTTCCCGTAATTGCATGTAAAAATTTACTTGTAGAAACAATTACCTTTGCCAACAGGCGGGGTTAATACAGAGCAACCACTTAGTTCACGTTAAAAAAGAGAGGTCCCAATTGGCTATGAGAACAGACATGTACAACAATAATTCTGCAAATAGCCAAATTAAGGCAAGTATCAGTATAGCAAACAATGCAGATCAAATGACAATTCTCATAAAAAAAAAAAAGGAAGATAAATGCGTATGCATCAGCAGAAGCATATGTGTCTGCTGCATTAAAAAAGGAAATTTACAATTTCGAAGCTTTCCTCTTCTTTTCTCAAGGAGAAGCCCACCATGATCCCGTATCAACAGGACACCTAAAGAGAACAGCATAGCATGTTCTTTAATTTGAAGCGGAAGTGTTGAAAAGAGCGTACCAGATTATTTAACAGCATGTATCCTTGCAACGCATATAATGTCAAAAAGAATGCTGTATTATGTGCATCAAGAAAACTTTGCAGGAGTCCCAACCATTCAGGTAAGCAATGGCACGTCAGCACGCCCTGGTTGAGGGGTGGACGGTTTAATCAATGATTTCAGCCGTTCCATGATATCATAAAATGAAGGACGCTTCCATGGCTCACTGCATAATCAACAATGACAATGAAGAAACACAGATAGTTTAAACGGGAAAATTTTGCTTAACAAGCTCCATATCAGAAAAGAATTTGACTTACTCGGCCCAGCAATCCTTAATCATGGCAGCCACTTGAGGATTCAAATCATGTGGAATATCAAGCCTTTTGCCCTTGAAACCAACAGCTGCTACAACCTATGAGGCAGTTTACATTGGGCTATGCTTGTTAGAGAGACGATATCCCTTGCATGACAATTATGCAAATATATAAAATAGTTTTGAGTAACGAAAAACCTGAGTTTTAAAGGTACTAATTATACAAAAAGTACTGATATATCAATTGCTAATGTTAATTGAGGGGTATTTTAGTCCACAAAGTGCAAACATTGCTACTCATAGCAAGCTGCTAAAATTTTAAAGAACAGGTGCCTATTTGCAATGAGTTTCACACCTTTTTCTGAGGCACAAAACATGAGGTCTTCGATTATAAACATTCTGTTAAATAAGACAAATTTGAACTTTATCTCAATATAAGATTTCTGCATTAAAGATATCCAGAGAGTTCATCTTTCAAATGATATTCAAGCATGTGATCTATAGTTCAGGTTGTAAAACACTGTTGTTCAAGGTACATATAATATTGGTTTGCTCTTCTCCCAGAAATTTTCACTTGCCGCATTATTATTCCAACCAACTTGGAACCAATCTAGTGCTGTCTTTAATTCAAAAAAAAAGTTTCCTTCTAAAGAAGATTTCAAGATGCTCCTTGTCAAGCTCATAAACAAAATGAGATATCTGTGGGAACAAGATCTATAATGACTTAACAAACCTGTGCTGGATTTAAGTTGCCCCATGGTTGCTGCAATGTTGCAATCTCCCACAAAATTACACCAAAACTGTATACATCAGACTTCTCGTTTGATGGCTCATCACGAAGAACTTCTGGAGCCATCCACTCAGGCTAATATAAAAATATATATATATTTATTAGTATTATGCAGCATACACAGTGACCTATGGTAACTGAAACAGAAATACCAATGACATTGTTAAGCACAGTATCACTTACAGTTCCAGCTGCTGACTTGGATGAAAGAAATGTGTTTGCCTTCAAACGAGAAAGCCCAAAATCACCAACCTAAACAAACAGACCATGCCATGTGAGGAAGATTTATGTGAAGTAACTCAACAAAAGTACAAGGACTTTGAATCTACTTGACTATTCCCTACAAGTTACAACAGAGGAAATAAACTCGCAAGCCATAAAACAGACACTGTATGGATATGCACTTTAACAGAACATAGTAAAACTACATTCATTATAGCTGTGTTAACATCACCATAAATAATGTAACACCAAGCAGGAGTCCATGAAAGTGGTGTAACACAATTACTTGTCCTTTGTCAGATCAAAATTAGATCCAAGAGATAACCAGATAGTAGTTCCCTCTTATTGACTAAACAAATTCTGAAGCACACAATATTAACTCACAGGCAGGCCCAAAATCAATAAAACTTTTGAGAGAAACTTGCAACAAAAAGGAACTAGATATATATTACAAACAAAGCAACAAACGAAAGTAAACAAGGTTCGCTTCAACAATACATAATCCCAGATACGATCACAGAAAACTAGTTGAGAACTGTTATCAACTTTCAACCAATGGCTGCCTCTAACATATGTAACAACATTATCAGGTTTGAGGACCATCTAGATTCCATTATCAGTTCAAAAATCTAGAAGTCAATAACTTAGCATTTGCTCCACAGCATAAATAAGTAAATGAAAACATCAAAATGTTTATGCTTATTATCACAGGATCATTAGGTGAAAGATTAATACTCTTTGAGACACAGCAGCAACATGTGGGTCTTACCTTCACTGTATATTTTTTATCAACTAAAAGATTTGGAGATTTTAGATCTCTATGAACAATAGGAGGATTGCGTCTATGAAGATAATTCATTCCCTTTGCCTGTGCATAAAAAGAGAAGGTAATTTAGACCAAAACAATGTACAAAATTTAAGGATGATACCATAAGAAGTCGGAAATAAAAGCAAAAAGAAAGTATATATTTTGAAAACCCACCACATCATAGGCCATACTCAATCGGCGCTTCTCATCCAACGCCTCTCTCACACCGGTCTTACGCAAAAGCCTATACAAGCTACCTCTGCAAGAATCAAGGTTTTAGTTAACTCAACAATTCAAACCTCTAAAATGAGTAGAGTCTTAAAAGTAGACATGATTTTTTTTTTGCCTTTCTCTTTTTTCAAATAGAAGAGTGCAAACAAAGGGGTATTTAAAAAAAAAGAAGACAAAAACAGTAACAAACCTTGATAAGTATTCTGTCACTATGGACAAGTTTGGGGGCTGAGTAACTGCTCCCATAAAAAGAACAATATTTGGATGCCGTAGACGTTTCATTATAGCAACCTAAGAAACAATTGAGGTGAAACTACACATCACATCAAGAACATGAATGTAAAATCCCTTAAGCTCAGGAACAAAGTCTGCTCAAAATGTCAGTCAACTCATACCTCACTCAAAAATTCTTTGATGTGTTCAGCATGCAAGTCTTGTTCCATGAGAATTTTCACAGCAACATCCTGTAATTAAAAATAATGTTTATTGGGATGAAGAGGAATTATCAACAACACATCCAAAGTTTGACCACTATGTGGTTTGTTCCGATCAAAATTTCATGCAACTGAAAACAATTTGAATTAGTTTATAATGAAATACATTAAGAAAACTTATTTACTGAGGAACTCCAGTACAAAAGCACTGAATACTTTGAAAGTCAAAACATCACAGAAGATGGACCAAACTCCAAAATAAAATAGGATAAAGAACAAGTTCACTCTTATAATGAAACAGTAGCAAAGTTGGTCACAGAAAGATGTCTACCAAACATAGACAATTGAAACTATAAATTTGTTTGTGTTCTTAGTTGGCATAATTGAAGATTGTTTGCTAAGCGCAGCTTTGAAATTGACCTAAGATTTATCTTGTACTTCGATTATATAGTGGACTATAACTACATATGAACCCAGATGCATTGCCAGATTTTCCTAATTGTGAACCCTTTTTCATTTATGGATATAGCTAAAGAGAAAAAGCATGTGAAAAAATAGAATGAACGCTGGATTAGAAAGGTTTATAGCATAACAGGGTCTGGCACTACAACAAGCATGAACAGTATCCAGATTAATAACTTGGATTTGAGAGGAGTTTTGATGGTCAATTGATGAGAGCTCAAGTGAACAATGGTTAGAAAAGGTTTCTAAATTTCAAGCAGCTTTCAGATTTGAACCTTAAGAATTATAGTGCAGCAACTGATTCAGAGACAAGAAAAAAGATAACCTAGACTTCACACCCAAAGTTGATCGCATCATAAACCATATTCTAGAAAATCTAAAAATTCCTTAAATAACCCTAACTACTAAAATCAGAAGACAAACAAAAAAATGAGACATCTGTTGATAGAGTATTAAACTCTTAGTTTCATTGATCAGGATTCAATCTCTGGTAGCCTCAAATACTACAAAAATGACAAATAAAACAAATTCTGCAACTTCACAGATACAATACATGTAATTAATGAATCTATCTACTTTCACTTGTCAAACATATATGACTAATTGTTGATGTTTTCTCATTCCTAAAGAACATCACAAACAAAATAGGCACCAAAATACTCTATAAGACAACAAGAATTTAGAAATACAAGAAAGCATACGTTAGAAATGAACAATATGGCACAAGAGATATCAAACATAAAACTTTCATAACATTTAACTTTATCCTTACAGCAATAAGAAAAATAATCAAAAGGATTCTTACCGAGCCATTCCATTCAGCACGATGGACAGTGCCAAAAGAACCTGAAAAGAACAAAGTATAAACCTAAGTAAACTGGTGGAACTATAACAGCATGAATTAAGAGCAACAAATTTGGTCTCTATACTGTAAAAATAAAAGTTCTTCAGAAAGGGACCAGAAAATACCAGCACCAATTTTCTCTTTTAAAACAAGATCACTCCATGGAATGTCAAAATCATCAACTTCAAGGGCAAGTTCCCTACTTGGTTTGCTGGGAATAAGTTGACTGCCCTCAACAAACCTTAAATCCTTAGTAGCATCCCCCGTTGCCCTCAACAAATCTCGATGACCTATTGGAGAGATGCGCTTTAAAGGATTCTTTGATTGTATTATGGATTGAGAATATTGGGAATCTCTATCATGAGCAGTTGGCCGGGCAATTTTAGGAGGTAGTGGCAACTGTGAGATATCATCCATGATACTTGAGATCTGCACAAGGTTATTTCTGCCTGTGCCAATCTTATCAATTTTCTTGGGATAAAGAGAGAATCCAGGATTTTCTTCATCCATAGTAGCACCTGAAATGGCAAAACAACTATAGCTTACTCGCATATCAGATGAATACAGAAGCACAAGTTTAACCGTGTAAATTTTAATATAGTTATGACTGAATCCCTAGAAAAGGCATCATAATTAAAGTCACAAACATTCCCCATATAAAGAATATATTGCTTCTTAAAATGCCACCTGGTGTTCATAAACAAAATTTTAAATGTATTACATATATACAAATGACAGCCTCAACAACAACAAGAAGCAATTGACAATATTAAACACCAGCTTAAATTTTATTTATAGATGCCTGTCCACATATAGACAGCCAGGGTCACTTTTCTGGTTTTCCCTAGCAACTTAGAAACATTTAAGACAATGCCTTGATTTGACTCCAGGTTGAAATTTTTGTCAAAATCCCATGCCAAAAATTTCAGTAGAAGATTCACAAGAAACTGTTAAGTTAGAACACAATTACACTGGCAGAGAAGTAATTATCTATTGATTTCATCAGTGAAGATGCAGAAAATTTTTATAAAAACTTGAAACACTCCAATCAATCTTTGACCAACAGCATACGAGGGAAGGCACTTAACCAAATATGAAAGCCAGCATTCCAAGCAGATGATCAAAAGAAACTACATATGTCAAGCCAAGTGAAAGGCTAAAGCCTAAAATCTCAAAGCAAATAAAAAGGCATTCACTAAAGCTCTTTATATAGATAGTAACTGAAATTTACCAGCTGAAGCATCATCAAATACAAGATTAAGTGATTCACAGTCCGAAAAATACTGTTGGGCCAATGACCTGAAATCAACGGCAGGTACAGCTGGTTTGAGACGTGGAAAATGCAATGGGGAAGAAATTGAGATGGAAGATGGACCATTGAGCAAGGAATCGGGCTCGCATATGTAACCTGGGTTCCCAATTAAATCAACAAGATACTCCCTGAAATCACAAAGATTGTCTTCATGAGATTTTTCTTGCATATAGCAAATATTTCACCTAGATAGCTTACACATAAAATTTTTCACTAATCATAGACCAAAATGGGAAGAAAGAATCAGAATAAGCAAATGCACTGCCACCATGCAAGTGAAGTAGCAGGTGGAATTAGGCACTTTTGTTTCAAAGAATTTGTTCATTTCCACATGACCAGCAACAACATCAATTAAAAGGCAGGGTTTATTTTGTTAGCAAAATATTGCCATTCAAAAACAAAATCACAATAGAAGAATAACAACTTCAGGATTTAAAGGAAAAAAGATTATCAATCAGAAACAAAGTTAAGCAAAAAAAATTAATACCAACCAAAAATACCTTGGTTCTGATATAAAATACCTGTCAAGCCCAAAGCAAACAAGGCAGGAGGAAGCATCATCTCGTTTACAATATTTGCAGCCCTTTGCAATTCGACATGGTAGATCAATTGTGTCAGCTAGCACCTGCATAAATTATATTTGAACAGTGAATGAATCCTCTTTCCTTCAAAGTAAAACACATTTTATAAAGGAAACTTACTCCTACAAAGATGTAGTGAAGACATAAAATGCTAACTATAATTAAAGCGAAAAATACTTCATAAGATCTCAGATGAAATGAAAACACCATAAAACTTAGAACCTTACTTTGAATAGTAAAGCTCGATGTCTGCAGAGGCCAATGGATAGGCTACCTATAGGAACCACAACTGAACCTAAGCAATCTTTTAAATCATCACTGGACTCCCTACAATAGGAAACAAACTCATCCTCTCCTGCAGTAGATGTACCCCTTGGAATAGCAATAAAATAATTCGTCATCAAGGTGCAAAAAAATGCATGAATGTTGAAAATTTGTACATTAATGGAGTAGATAACTCACCCCATGCGACTGCAGACAAGCTTTGCTAGCTGATCAACAACTTCTTTTGTGGTTATGCAGCTACAAGAAATGTTGTGAACTCTATTTTGGAGTTCCTTTAAACCCGGATCACTTCTTCGGTCAACCAATATCACTTCTAGTGGTGAATCAGAAGGAGGGTCAACAGATCTTAGAGATTCAATTGATGGAATTCGACCATGTTCTTGCAGATCAGTGCACATACTCCAGACATAGGGATTTACTCCATGAATTAAATAAAACCCATCAGGAACTTTGTCAGAGTATGATAAGCAGCCATTCACCTGAAGCACATAAAAGTGAAAAGGCAGGATATTTGAATTCCCAAAATTTTATTAGCCAAATCCTGAAACTTATTTAAATTCCCAGTCCGTGCATCTGTATTTGAGATGCTGTGCAGCTTATATACTCCCAGTTTCCCCGCAATGACAATACGTCACATAGGTATAAATACACTTGCCAATTATCAAAATAATAAAAATCATCATTAACAATATCATTTGCATTGCCCTTTGCACATGCCCCCATTCTAGAGCAGAAAACTTTACCAAAATCCATCTAATACAGCACTTTTCTCTTCAACATTTTCAAACTCTAAAATTGGTATTTCTGTAAATAGCATAATTGAAGTTTGCTAGCAAAAATAAACATTTTCAACAATCTAATTGGTCAACAGAATCATCATCCTGATTGTTTGATTAAACCACAAAGAAGAAAAAAAAAGTAAGCAATCATTTCACACGTATTTTAAATTGTAAAAAAAATATTGTAAAGGCTAGTCTGGTTCTTTAAAATGCACGCACACCATTCATACAACATCCATCCATCATGGTTAACCAGTCAAGTAATAATTCGGCGCTACTACAGTTTGATCGTGACAGTAGGGTATTTCTTCCAACTCCTTATAATGCTTTTGTCTTTTCCCAATCGTAAATAATAGATATTTTCCAAAATGCCAATTAATTATCCTCTAGAAAAGTTCACATTGACCTAACCCTGAACCACTGGAAAACTCCTGTTAGCACCAACCAACTTTTCACATCCTATACTCTGCATCATTTAGCGTTCAGAACACCAGGTGAATTCACACGCATCATCCAGTTTATCTCCGGAATAAACGTTCAAAATCATCCAAAAATGAAATCTATTCACTATCAGAACTACTTATATTCACCTAGGCACCTTTTTCAATCTCTGGCCTTACTGATCGTTAAGTTCGTTTAAACAAGCTCTTAGTGTAATGAACAAACAACGAACAAAAAATCCACAAGAAAACTTACCCAGAACCGGTAGGAAACTGTATCGGCAGAGCTTGAGCTAGCCGTCCTGATTGCGGAATCATCCAGAACAGGATCCAAAAAATTTGGATCATTAGCACAGGTAGCTTCCGAAGAAAGCCTCAAAGCCAACGCCAACTGCAACTGATAACTCTCCTCCGTTTGCTGCGCCCAGCTTTT
Organism: Durio zibethinus; assembly: GCF_047325235.1. Lineage (NCBI taxonomy): Eukaryota > Viridiplantae > Streptophyta > Magnoliopsida > Malvales > Malvaceae > Durio > Durio zibethinus. Next base: position 24,599,423 of record NC_143173.1, read on the forward strand.
CCCCAACGACGAACCCTCAACTTTCGCTCTGAAATCCCCATGCCTAAAGCTCTCATCGTGACCGTACACGAACGAATCAATCTCGTTCGCCGCCGTCGTAGAAAGGGTCGGCACATAACAATCTCCCGATAACGAGCTCTCACCGAAGCTACTGCCACTCGATTGCCGTTGAAGGCCGATCGACGAAGCATAAGTATTCCCTCCTCCTCCTACCCCACCGCCGCCGACGATTCGGCTCGCTTGTTGCTGGTTCTGGCTTTGGTTCTGACTCTGATTTTGATCCCAATCGATTAAAACTCTCTCTGATTTCACTTTGCTGTTCTTATTACTCGTGGTTTCGCTCGAAAACGAATCGCTGTACGGCGGCGGAGCTCCTGATATGGACACGGAATACTGGTCGTCAGGATACTGGCCAAGAAGAGAGTAGTTGGATCTTCTACCGGGCATTTCCATTGATAATAAATCGCCGATCACAAAACCCTAGGAACCGCCATTGTTGAAGATTTCAAGCTTTTAAGCCTTTTTCTTTTTACTCTCTCAATGATTTATTTCGTTTCGGAACGTCTTTTTCTAATTTTTTTTCCCTTTCTATAATTCGATTGTTGGAGAGACAGAAATAGAGAGAGGAGGCGATCCCAGTTTTATTCGGTGGCCTAATCGTAATATTCTCGTTATTTCACTTTTTTTTTTTTAGGAAAAGTCGAAAAGCCGGATGTCTGGTTCAAACGTTGATTGGATGATTTTTTTTCTTTTTTTCCCCAAATATAAAGATTTCTTGCTTGGGTCAGACACTGTTTTGCAGTTTGCCTCTGATGGCTGCATTCCTTCTTTGTAAAAAATTGGATAACTGAAACAACACGTTAACTCTGGCGGAAAAAAACAACACGTTACTCACGCGCGCGTGTTTCACCCAGTGCACTTTCTTTAATTTTCTCCTTAAAAAGAAATTGAAAGGTAATACAATTAAGGCTTTCTTTTAGTATTGTTACTGAAAGTCCTTTAAATATAATATTAAATATAAAATTTTTTTAATTTTTTATTTAAAAGTTTGATTTTTTTAATCTGAATTAAATTTTTCACAAAATATGTTTTTATATGAAAAAATACATTTGAAATAAAAAAATCACTTTATTATTCTTTTATTTTTAATATTTTATTATCTTATATTTTTTTTTAATTATTTCTGTTACTCACAATACTGCAACAATAATTCTAAAAGACTCCTAAAAGTAATAAACCACAGTAAAAAATTTGACGTTTTCCTTTCACATTTATTTCATGACTTATTATAGATTTTTTTTCAATTTAAAAATTAAAAGAAGAGTTCCCGTGCCTATAATTTAATATACAATTTAAAAAATCATTTTTATAGAATGTATTGTTCTTATAAAAAGGAAAATCTATTAATTATAATTTTTTTTGCACAAAATTGCTGTATTTCAATAGATTCATAAATGAAACAAAAATTTTTGACACATAATAATTTATAATTTGAATTAAATTGTTTATGAATCAAGTTAGATGGAATTAGTTAGAATTAGTTGGTTTTTCAAAAAAAAAAAATCAAAATCCTACCGTCGAGCGTAAAAGCTTTTAATTTTTTTAAATATATTAAAACATTAATGTTTTTAAATATATTTTAAAAATAAATAAAAGATAAATTTTATTAATAAATTAAAATTTCAAATCATATTTAAATTTCAAGACTCGTGTCTGAAGTCCATTCAAGTCAGACCCCATTTATAAACAAATCTAATTTGAATAATTCAATTGTGCTTTTTCCTTGTGTTTGGTTGCTTGGATTCAGGGCTCTTTTCTACCTTTCTTGTTTGGAACTTCTCTTATGTTTCCCCTCTCATTTCTCCTATTTCCTTTAAGATATGATAAGCTTTTGTCAGACATTTTCCCATGACACAAAATCTAATAGCTGTTGTTTGCAAAGATAGATCCATGTGAAAATATATATATATATATATATTTACATCTTTTCTACATAATTGATAAATTTATCAATAATTATTTATTGAATAATTGTTTAATTACATATATATTTAATCATATAAATTGAAAATAATATTTTAATAATATTAATAATGATATAACTATTATCTTTTTTTCAAAATATGAGAACTCGTGATGGATAATTGTAATAATATAATAATATATTATTTTAAATTTTAGTTTGCATTATATATATATATATATAGTCTTTGGTAGGGCTCATATAAATGTACAACACAAATGGGAAAATTTATTATTATTATACATATCAGACAGTGTTAGAAAACATGATTAAGAATAAGCCTTTGACAAAATGAAAAAGTTTAGAAGGAAAGCAAGAAGTCCTTACCAAAGCTGTTTTCCTCGTATGATATCATGAAAGTGATTGAAATATTAAAAAAAATTTATATATCATCCGTTGAAGAGGTTATGTTCAATGAATCTTATGATTTTGTTAATATTTGGATCGCTTTCTGTCATAAATCATATGCAATTTGGGAGAAGTTGGCCAGCTTATTGTAACCATATAAAATACTTAGATATAAACCATAGAATTACTTTGATATAAAATTTGAAAGGAACCATAAGTTTGAAATTCAAATTCTAATATCTGTAATTATTTTTTTATTTTTAAAAAATTTTTATATATAAAGCTTGAAAGGCATGTACTGTTAATTACACATAATATCATTTTATGTGAGGTTGATCATTTTATATAAAATATTATATTTGATTGTAATTTTATTTTTTTGTTTGATAATGTAAATTAAAAAAAAAAAAAACAACTGCTAAAGTGAAAGCAACATTTAAATTTAAAATTTGTTTCAAATGTTTTATATTGATAAAAAAAAAATCTTAAAACCTTAGGAAAAAAAAATTGTGAATAATATATTTTTTGGTATAAAAGAGACTACAACTTATAATAAGGGAAATAGTTACAGATTTTAAGATTTGAATATCAAATCTATTGAATGTTATATTTTTAAAAATATTGAATCAATCAATTAAGTAAAATTATGGATTCCTTGTGAACAATGTTCACAAGCTTATTATTTTGTTAGTTTGTTGCCTTAGCTTGAAATTTTCAAATGATTTAAAATTTGTAATAACTTTATCCCCTTTCATTCCTGGTTGTTTGCTGTAAAACTTTAAGAAAAGGCTTCAAAATTTTTAAATTCAATTAAATATTTATTAAAATTTATTAATAATCAATATTAAAAATTATTATTTTGTACATTGACGACGAATTTTTTTTTTCACTTTATAGGCAAATTTATATAATCTTTGCATGTTCATTTAATAATTAAATATTTTAAAATATATTAGATATCAACATGTGTCAACTTTTTAAATTTACTCAGTGAGATAAAAAATTTTAAAAAATAATCTTAATCCTATATTTTAGTAATTAAATCTATCTATGAACCTGATCAATCTTCTAAAAATATTCTCCGAGACTCGACCTATTGGATCTGAAAGGCTTAAAAATGTTTAAATATATTTAAAATATTGAATTAAATTAAATTAAAAATAATTAATAATTTAATATCTTAGCCCGGTTTGGATTCGAGAATTTCCATTTAAGGTCTATTTTCGCCGACCATGGGCCCATAAGCCGGTGAAAGGCAAGTCGCTAGCTCCAATGAAGAGCTCAGACTCGCCGGGCAAGCATGAACGGGCCAAACTCAAACTCTCGAAGCATGTGCCTTTTTTCGTCATTCAAAAAGGCTTGTTCCTCAACTCAAATATTTATATTAGGGGAACTTTTAAAGTACAAAAAATAAATTAATTTTTTATTAAAGATTATCAATAAATAATTAAAATTATTTTTAATTTTTTATTGAATTAATATGTATAGTGTCATATCAATTAAGCTACATCATTATTTTGTTTCACAAATTCTTTATTTTTTATTTATAAATATAATTATTTAGATATTATTTATTTAATTTAGTTTTTTTCTTGTCGAATTTGAATATTAAAATACAAATATAAAAAATACTTTTATTTTTGCTTTTAACTACTCTTTTTCTTGCTTATAAGTTCAAAGTTTGATCCTCAGCTCAAAGTTTGACACCGATGATTTTCTTTCAATTTTTATCTTTCTTTTAAAAATTTTTGTGTTTGAATGGAATTGAGCTTTTCCTCATATTTTTGTGTTATAGGATCAAAATTTTCAAGATAGGTTGTGGTCTAAAAATAAAATATTATTGCAACCATAGAAGATTAAGAAATTTATTTACCAATTTGAAAAATTATGATGCCAAATTAGCCACTTAATCTAAAATATTTCCCAATATATATTTTGCTTGATTTGTACTTTGAATTTTTTTTTTTTGGGTCACAAATTAGAAAAAAAAAAAAAAAAAAAGCAAAGCATGGGTTTATTATTAGGTCCAAGAGTTTTGGGCCCTAAGATTAGGTAAGAAAAGTCCAAACTTCTTGATTACCCGATAAAAGCCCACATCAGAATATTTTACGGTGCTCCGCGCAACACCTAATCACAGCCAAGCCCAATCCTCACTGCTTTAATAACTCAACGGACACCGACTGCCGACATAAACTTTCTGTCTCAACGTCGCTGAAAGTCTCGAACGCGAACTTACTAACGGAATTTCGTCTCAAAAAACTCGGAAAAACCCTAAGCTTACTTCTCTCACACTCCACCACCGATAAAAACTGCACACACGCTCTCTCACCGTCGCTGAAGTCTTGAATTGATTTACTGACGAAGTTTCATTTAAAAAAAGCTCGGAAAATCCCTAAGCTTATTCTCTCACACTCTCAATGGAGTTTTGGGGTAAATTTTTCTTAATTTGTTGCAATTATTTATTTCAATTAGGTTATTTTTTCTTTTAATCTTTCTTAATTACGAAATTGGCTGAAATTAATGATTATTTATGTTTTGTTTATTGACTTATTCTATTATTTCGCTTTATAATTTGAAATGCTTATCATATGTTGTGATACTGGTTTCCAGAAAGGATTTGATTTTTCAGGCTGCGGCTTTTGCAAATTATTTTTCTTTAAATTTGGTCGTTTCTTTTCTTTCCGTCTTTAATTTTGTAGATAAGAGTGCGTCATGGAATTGTTTTTTTCATATGAAGTCACTCACTGAATTGATCTCACGAGTGCAGAGTCACTGATTCTGTTGATAAGATTGCATAAAATTGCAAATAACATAATAAAATACATTATTATGCATATAAAAATAAAGATATATCACTCTTTTTGAATTAGACTTTAGGTCCCGCATTTATATTGATTTTGTTTTCCAAATTGTTTTCTTGGGTTTAATTTCAGGTCTATTTAAAGAAAAATTACTTTTTTCATCCTTAAAAAAAGAAAAAAGAAAAATTACTTTCTAAATTTTGTCATAGCACTTTTTTCCCCATTATTTACCCATGTATAGGATGCAATGAGATCTAGTATGATACTATAATAGTTATTTATAGTTAAGGGGAAAAAAAGAGAGAATGAAATGGGTTTGTTGTTCTTGTTAAATCATTGTTTCTTAGGACAGGTATTAAGGGTTTGTATTAATATTTTTTTATATATATATATTTTGATTTGGAATATGTCCCCTCTGCTACTACCCTTGATATTGTGTTCCACCATGTTGTCTTGTTGAAATTTTTACTTCTTAATAATGGTTGCATGTTGAACTTTTTTAATGTTGCACACTGTAATTTCTTGTTGGCTTATTCACTTATCACTGTATCCTTCATTTTTTTTAGGTCTAATGAATTATGAACCCCCCTGAAACTTGGCAATATGTATGTAGGTGCTGAGGTTAAAAGTGGACAGATCTTTGAGGTTGAATTGGAGGATGATGGCAGTAGGATCTTGCATCTTTCACAGGTTTTTAAGGAACTGTGATTTCGGTGCTTATTGTGTGTTGACAGTACTTACATCTCTCTATTAAATTTGCTGCTATATAACTCACAGGTTGCCCTTGGTGAGGCGACTGGTGATAAGAAGAAAGAAAAAGAAAATGAAACTGTTTTTATCTATATCAAATTCAATAATGAGAAGTTTGTAATTGGAACACTTTCCCACGAGAAATTCCCCCAAATACCATTGGATTTGGTGTTGCATGGCAAATTTGAGTTGTCCCATACCTGGAAGAATGGTAGTGTCTTTTTCACTGGGTATCATGTAGATACATCTCAAGGTGGTGGTAAGTTATTCTGCTAGTGTTTTCTATTTATTTGATATTTGTTAATACTGTTTAAATCTGTAAATTATGTTTCAATTTTTACTTTACAGATTCTGAGTCCGAAGAGGAGCTCCCTGCACCCACAATTAATCCCATAAAGCTTCATGCTACAGCATCTGATCCTACTACGTCAAATCAGGTTAAGATTGTGGAATCAAAGAAAGAGGAGGATAGTAGTGATGATGAGGATGAAGATGATACTTCTGCCAAGGATGAAGAGTCCAGTGAGGATGAAGTAGATGTCTAGCTATTAGTGTCATACCCAGCTGATAAGCTCTTCCTGATTTTTATGGGTAAATCATAATTCTGAATAGTTGAAATAGGGTGTTAAACTGTTAATGATTCCTGGTACATTAGGGAAAATTGTTTTAAATGTGTCTTTACGCAACTGTCCTTGTTGTGAACCTAGCAAATCTTTCAATGTTTTCCCACCTTATTTTCTTTAGACTTTTTATCAAATTGCTATGTCTTTTTCATCTGAAAAGTTGCTGAATTAAATGTTTCCTGTTTCTAGCGTAGGAGCTGTTGTTTGGATATAGCTGTTTTTATTGTTGTTTCATAACCCACTTTGGGACAGAATACCATGTCTTATACTGTTGGTTCTGAATTACCATTTTAGAAAACGGGCATGTTGGTAAATGGTGAGAATGAAAGTAATGATGATACTGACAGTGATGAGGATGATAGTGAAGAAGAAAGTTCAGATGAGGATCAAGAGGCACCTGAGACTGAGAAGGTAAGGACATATTCTTTACGCTTGTCAATTCAGGACTTTGAGGGGCTTCAGCTGAGTTTTTAACTTTGTCATTCTAATCACTGGCAACTGGTTTTTCCTTAGGCTGGACCAAGCAAGAAGAGATCTTCAGAGTCAGCTATGAAGACCCCTGCTCCAGTAAAGAAGTCAAAGCTGGTCATTCCCCAGAAGACAGGTAGATTTTCCGTCCTATATGTGCTCTTCTAGAGATATTGATCACTAAATGACTAATGAGGGATCATAATATACATTTAATCAATTATGTTGTTAAAGAGTTGCAAGCTGTCGGTGCAGAAGGCAAGAAAGTAGGTGGACATTCTGCAACCCCTCACCCTTCAAAGCAAGCTGGAAAATCATCGGCTGCCACTGGTCAGGTGAAGCAGACTCCCAAGTCAGGTGGTTCATCATTCCCTTGCAATTCTTGCGGCAGGTCAGTTCCTTGCTCTTATTGAGTACTTAAACCAATTACTATTATATTTGGAATAATATTCTTTGCCTTGAAAACCTGTGCAGGTCATTTGGCTCCGAAAATGGTTTACAATCCCATTCCAGGGCAAAGCATGGTGCTGCAGTGTAAAGATGAGTCGACCTAATATCTTTGTTTGAATTTTAGTTGAAATGACTAGTTAAATGTTAATTGATGTGGTATAACTTCTTTTGAAATTGCCTTGTGTTTGGGATGGTGCTTTCTATCTATAATATAATGCAAGCCTCAGGGATTCACTTGGACTGAAATAGCTCTAGTTTTGGATTCACGATGATTATCCGTGTTATTCAGTCATTTGAATACTCTAATATTTCATATAATACCCACTTTGGGACAGAATACCATGTCTTATAGTGTTGGTTCTGAATTACCATTTTAGAAAATGGGCATGTTGGTAAATGGTGAGAATGAAAGTAATGATGATACTGACGGTGATGAGGATGATAGTGAAGAAGAAAGTTCAGATGAGGATCAAGAGGCACCTGAGACTGAGAAGGTAAGGACATATTCTTTACGTTTGTCCATTCAGGACTTTGAGGGGCTTCAGCTGAGTTTTTAACTTTGTCATCCTAATCACTGGTGACTGGTTTTTCCTTAGGCTGGACCAAGCAAGAAGAGATCTGCAGAGTCAGCTACAAAGACCCCCGCTCCAGAAAAGAAGGCAAAGCTGGTCACTCCCCAGAAGACAGGTAGATTTTCCCTCCAGTAAGTGCTCTTCTAGATACGTTGATCGCTAAATGACTAATGAGGGATCATAATACACATTTCATCAATTACAAACTGTTTGCTTACCCGTTTTCTAATTCCCCCTTCTAGTTCGTTCTTCTAATGTTAGGCTTTTTTTCTTTTTTTTTCTAATTAAAATTTGTATTGTTAAAGAGTTGCAAATCGTTGGTGCAGATGGCAAGAAAGTGGGTGGACATTCTGCAACCCCTCACCCTTCAAAGCAAGCTGGAAAATTATCGGCTGCCACTGGTCAGGTGAAGCAGACTCCCAAGTCAGGTGGTTCATTATTCCCTTGCAAGTCTTGCGGGAGGTCAGTTCCTTGCTCTTATTAAGTATTTAAACCAATTACTATTATATTTGGAATAATATTCTTTGCCTTGAAAACCTGTGCAGGTCATTTGGCTCCGATAATGCTTTACAATCCCATTCCAAGGCAAAACATGGTGCTGCAGTGTAAAGATGAGCCGACCCAATATCTTTTTTTGAATTTTAGTTGAAATGACTAATTAAATGTTAATTGATGTAGTATAACTCCTTTTGAAATTGCCTTGTGTTTGGGATGGTGCTTTCTATGTATAAATATAATGCAAGCCTCAGGGATTCACTTGGACTGAAATAGCTCTAGTTGTGGATTCACGACGGTTATCAGCGTTATTCAGTCATTTGAATACTCTACTATTTCATGTAATGCCCTTTGGCCTCGTCGTTCTAACGCCCTTTTGGCAAAATTTCATCACTCTGTTGGCACTTGATTGATTAACCAAAATAGAAATCAGCAAACTTTATCATTTTATAATGATTTAGATTTAGTCATTTTTAGATAATTTTTACCGTTGAATAAATATTGATCAAATTTATATTATAAATTATATTTTTCTCTTCGTATTATTGATTTTTTTAATAAATTCTATCAATATATGGATTGAAATTTTTTATTAAGTTTTTATTAAATTATTTTTAATTTAAAACTTTATGAACTTAAGTTATACTTAAGAATTTAAGCTAATGATATTAATTATAGGAGTATTTAGGTAGATTTGGTTAATCGTAAATTAAATTATATAAAATTAAATTAATCAAATTATATTATTTTATTTTCTTTAATTGAATAAAATATTTTTAATTTTAAAAATTAAATGATCAAAATTAATTTGATCAGTTTGATTAAATTTTTTGATTAATTGAATAATAAAATACATTAAATTATATTATATTTTAAATTTTTTATTTTATATATATGAAATAAATTAAATAAAATTATTTGATAAAAATAATCGAACACAAAAATATTAAATTAAAAAATCTAATAACTTTAAATGAAATGGGTAATTTCATATATTGTTAGTTACATATATAAGTTTTATTATATTTTAATTAAATTTTGATTAATTTAATTTTTTAATCAAATTAATTAAAAATTAAAATTTTTTAAAAATTATTTTTGATAATCGATCAAAAATAATTTAATAATGAATCGATAAACACCTCTAATTAATTACAATAGGTCTTCCTTCGACGACCCCAAAAAAACCTCATGGTCAAAATAAGAACAATTTAATTTAACTATTTAAGCAACAATTAAATTAAAGATTTTTGCCATATTAAGAAATTATTTTTTAATGCATTGGAACTATCACATCAATTATCAACTAATGTATTTTAATAAAAAGATGTTACTATAAATTAGTGCAAAACCCTTTAACTAAATAAAAGGAGAGTATGTAAAAAATTACGCTTGAAATAATAAATTAAATATGAAATTTTAAATATCAACGGCAGGTTTGCCCGAGAGGTTAAGGGGGAAGACTTAAGATCTTCTGCACATAAGTGCGCGTGGGTTCGAACCCCACAGCCTGCATTTTTAAAAAATTTTTTTAGGCCCTCCAGGGTCCAGGCCCAAGCACCAACTGTTCGTTTTCCTACATTAAACTATCCTTCTAACAGGAATCAAACTTCTTAATTTTCCTTAAACCCAACCGCACAACCGCACAGCCTGCATTTTTTTTGTTCTTTATCATTTTTTACCCCATTCCACAACCAGGTCGAGGCTCCAACTGTTCTTTTCCCTACATTAATTTATCCTTCTAACTGGAATCAGGCTTACTCGTTTTTCATGTGTTTATTCTTTTTAGACAAGAATTTTGGTAGCAACATGGAATAACAGATTTCTATTCCCAAAGTGCAATATCTTTCAGTACTTTATCTTACTTGATTTTAATTTTTTTTTTTCATTGCAGTCACGAACTGTGGTATTGCTTCATCCCAATATTGATCTTCAAAGCTTTACACACACTTTTCCCTTCTTTCAGATTTTCAATTTCGATCAAACTGTTTGATTTTAGCTTACATCCATTACTAAGAAATCTTTTAGCCCATTCACTATTTGAGTAATTGACAAGACCGCATTTAAGAATTTATTTATGAGAATAATGCACCCGCCATCCACGTGGTGCCATGAAAATATTTCAGAGTTACCAAATGTTCAGAAAAAGCCAAACCATCAATTTTGGAAATAACAAGCAACCATAAGCAGAATATCATAACAAAACATGGAAGCTCTGATAAGAGGTCCGAATATGAAAATTTCTTTGGAACAAATTTCTGTCAAAAGTTCTCTGCATGCTTAACTTATTTATTCATTGCAAGCGAAGCTCTATCGCACACATACAGCCTCAGCAAACCTATCATCCGACAAAATCTTTAATAGGGTTCAACTGGAGCACGGAAGCTTGCTCCTGCATAGACGGCATCTGCGCCAAGTTCCTCCTCGATTCGCAAAAGCTGGACGCACAAAATAAGACCAAGATAAATCAGACAATGCTTGGTAGAATAGTTCTCTTCTCTCAAGACGTTTTTCATGACCATTGACAGCATATAACTCGTATTATCATCGTTCAGGGAAAGAAAAACACAAGCTTTTTTGAAAGAATGGATGTTAACCTGATTGTACTTAGCTAGACGCTCAGATCTGCATGGAGCTCCGGTCTTAATTTGACCCTGATTTTTTTAAAAAGAAAACATGTTAAAAAAACAGATTGTTTTATATGAAATATCCGGAATTACATTGCAACATCTAAATTCACAACAATGGAGATTTTAGATTCAGATTTCAGAAGAGTTTATTACCGTGGCCAAACCCACTGAAAGATCAGCAATAAAAGTATCCTCAGTCTCACCACTGCAACCAAATAATTTAAAACATTCTGTGAGTAATCAGACATTTGATTTTACAAATCAAATCAACGATTTTTAGCACTTGAAGGTTGACATTCAGACCTGCGGTGGCTGGCCATCACACCCCATCCGGCTTTCTTGGACATTTTGACAGCTTCAATGCTTTCAGTAACAGATCCAATTTGGTTAACCTGTTATCCAGTTATTCCAAGAAAGAATCTAGATTAATATCCACAGCATGGCCAAAAAACATAAGAGGACCTTCTAAAGAAAAGAAACTCGTAGTACCTTGAGAAGAAGGGCATTGCAAGTTTTTTCATTGATAGCCTTTTCAACCCTCTGCAGACATTAAAAAAGAATACAAGTTATGTCATGTTCCTTCAGAAAAAAAAAAAAAAAAAAACTTTGGGACACATACACTATTTTCTTTTTAGCAAAAAGACATGGAAATGCCAATTCTAACCTTTGGATTGGTGACCAATAGATCATCTCCCACAATCTGAACTTTTTCTCCAATTTCCTTGGTTAGTTTGGAGTAGTGCTCCCAATCATCTTGGTCAAATGGATCTTCAATTGACACAATGGGATACTCAGATACGAATGACTTATATAAATCTTTGAGAGAATCCCCTGGGATCTTTTGTGAGCCATCATTATTCTGCACATGCCAAACAACAAAAATAAATGAAGGAGCAAACAAAGTTAGACAGATTATCATATAATGATCCATTAATTAGGCACAATGATTGAGAATATCTTCTGAATTGAGACAGAGTTCACCTCTTCTTTGAAGTTTAGGTCATAGGTTTTATCCGTTCCATAAAATTCAGATGCAGCAACATCCATTCCAATAACAACCTAGAATAATGAATCAATTAGCCTTCTCCTAGTCAAAACAACAGAGGATTCATGGAGGTTACTAAGAAAGGGCACTAACTTTGCCTGAGTAACCAGCTTTAGCAATGGCAGTCTTTAACAATTCAAGTCCTTCCTTGTTCTCCTGAACTTGCACAAAAGAGGACATCAAATAACTAGTGATTAACCGAAACTTAAACTAACAGGCATAAATGAAGTAAAACCAGGAGATTCCTTTACTGACGATTGACCTGAATATTAGGAGCAAAACCACCTTCGTCGCCAACATTAGTAGCATCTTGACCATATTTCTTCTTAATCACAGCCTTCAAGTGGTGGTAGACTTCCACTCCCATCTTCATGGCCTCCTTAAAAGATGATGCTCCTACAGGAAGAATCATGAACTCCTGCAAACACAAAGGTAGGAGAAAATCAATATCAAGAAATGACCTAACAAAATCAAAATGAATATCGAGATTAATACCTGCATAGCAAGTTTATTTCCTGCATGTGAACCACCATTAATGACATTGAACGCAGGAACTGGAAGAACCAACTTCTTGTTACCAGCAAGGTTAGCAATGTGCTGCATTCAAAGGGTAGGTTTATTAGACTGAGATGACATGAACATACAAGAATTTCCATAAAATAAATTACCCACACAAGATTGAAGTGGTTTGAAGACCATAATATATGAATCATTCTCCCATTCACACAGCAATATACAGATACTTACACGAGTCTACAGAAAGAGAAAAAACTTGAAAGGAAGTCCAATAAGACAAAATGTACCTTGTAAAGGGGAATGTTCTTGACTTCAGCTCCAGCTTTGCAAACTGCAAGGGACACTGCAAGAATAGCATTCGCACCAAGCTGGAGGAAAAATAATAAAAAGAAACACCACCATTAAATGGAGACATTAATACAAAAGTCATTTGAAAGACATTAAAGAAGCAATCAGCTACGTTACCTTTTGTTTGCACCAACCCCACTCGTTTTGAGTTCCATCTAGTTGTTGAACCATGAAATTGTCAATAGCAGTCTGCTCAGTTGGGTCCTACAGAAATTAATTGAAAAAACACACTTCAAAACAAAGTATACTGCGAATTATTTTATTAAGCTCACTACAATTCACTAATGCCCCATTTAGTTAGTTACTAAAGCATGATTCTACTCAGTGACGGATCCAGAAAAATTTTTTTCTGGGAGTGTCCACTTATAACAAATTTAAAAAACTGTCAACGAATTTATTAATTTTATCATTAGCTCATTTTTTATTATCTTTTATGGAAACAAAAAATAAAAACCAAACGGAGTTACAATGCCAAATTGAAGGTTCATTAAAACAATATCATCAGTTTATGAAACATTACAATCATGAAATCAAAGCCGAAAAAAAGTTGAGGACAGACCTTTCCAATCAATGCAGGGCCAATGATTGTGTTAACATTAGCGACGGCCTATATATTAAAAGAAGAACATATTATTAATGAAATAAATTATTGAAAAATGCCAGTAAAAATAAAAGATAAAATCGCATGCATAACTGACCTTTGATACACCTTTACCAAGGTAATCGGAACCTCCATCTCTCAATTCAAGAGCCTCGTAAATTCCTATAAATAAAAAATAAAAACTTATAAAAAAAGAAATTAGAAATTAATTATTTAGATTATTACGGGATCAATTAACGTACCAGTGGATGCACCACTTGGAACTGCAGCTCTAGCCTTTTTACCGTTCCGTGTTTCCACGTCAACCTATCATATTAAATCATGATTTTGAACATTAAAAACAAGTGAATAACTACCGGAATTGAGCTCATTCAAACAGGGGACAAAGAGCTAGAGGAACTCGACTACTCAACCGATTCGACTAGCCGAGTCGTAAAATCCAAAAGCAAATAGATCGAAAAAGATTTAATCGGGAAATGAGTGAAGGAGATGCTATATACACGGATCGGTGACATTACAAAAAAATAGCAAGGGAATGATAATGAAGAGGCGAACCTCGACCGTTGGATTACCACGGCTGTCGAAGATCTGCCGAGCTTTAACGGACTTGATTGTTTTCGCAGCCATGAAGTCAGCGATGATTGCCCCCCCCGTCATGAGATCAAAGCTTTTTTTGAGATCAAAAGAAAGACTGAGAGAGCTGGAAAGGAGGTTTTGAGAATAGTAAAAAGAGGTTTTAGGCGTAAAGTTGGAGTGATGGTTTATAAGGAGGAGAGTAGCTTGATGAGGCCCGTTGATATGAAAGAGAAAATAGTGTAGCCGTTAGATTTGAGTTTAATAGATACAAAAACGGTGTGCTTTTTGTCATGTGAGGAGCACCGTTGTTTTGGTGGATGCGCATGGTTTCTGGTGAATTGTCAAAAAGCGAACGAGTTTGGTGGGTTTAGTTGAAAATTCATTGTTTATGACTTGCTGTCCAAGTAAAATGCTGAAAAAAAAAAGGAAAAATGGCATTTAATTTAAAAACTAATAAATAATGGGAAAATTTCCTGATTTAAAAAGTTTTTTCTTAAACTTACTAAAATGATTATATAAAGTAATTTTTTTCTTGAATATATTGACATTAAAATCAATATTAACAAATATTTTGAAATTATTAATCAATAAAATCCTTTTGTAAAAAAAAAAGAAATTAGTTGGAATTTTGTTTTTATAATTTAATTTTTTAGTTTGGTTCATCAAATTTAATTTTTGAGAACCTTTTAGATTTTTAATAGTATAAAAAAGTGATAATTTTGAATCAAAAACTTATATCTCTTGTAATTTTTTAAGATTCTTAATAAAATATAAAATTTATCTCATTTTTAATCTCAATAATAATTTTTTATAATCTATTTTATTTTTAAAAATTAATACAATTACATGATAAATTGATAATCATTTTGACACGTAAAATTGTTTTTTTAATCATATGATTAAGTAAAATTACATTTTTAACCACACATTTAAACATTTAATAATGATAATGTGGATTTAAATTTTTATAAATTTAATTATTTATTTTGAACTAATAAAATTTTAGAAACATAAATTTTTAATTATAAATTCAATTGATTTTGAAGATTATATAAACTGTTTTTGTCATTTTCCTGGGGTTATAAAGATTTATAAATTTCTTTATTGATTTATAATTTATTTGATAGAATAATGAAAAAAAGTTTCTTCACATCAGAAAAGATAAAAGATATTATAATACAATATGAATATTCCGACCGCATTTCTATCGGATGATTTTCGTGTAAGGGATTCTCTAATTGGTGACGGTGTTTGTGTTACTTGGTAAAGAGGCTGTGTTTCTTATGTTGTTCTTCCTGTTTTTTTTTTTGGTTTTATTTTAGCATGAAGCTTTTATAATTTTGACAACCTTCTGTCTTTTTATAGGTTTATATCATTTTTATGAATTCCACATGTTCGATGACGATAAATTGATAATAAATTTAGTAATTTCAAATATAATATAATGATGTCATATAAAAATGATATAAATAAAAAATAAAAAAATATAATTTAAAATTTTAATAAAAATTATAAAAAAATTTAAAAAAATTAAAAAAATAATATATTTTATATTTTTACATCAACATAAATTATAACACATAATTTTTATATAAAATATAATATAAATATATAAATTTTTAATATTTTATATAATATAAATACTAGAATTATTAAATTTGGCTGATAGAAACACTTGAATTGTCACTTTCTAATTCTATACTTCATTGGTTTCTCGTTGATGGGGTCCCCATTTATTTTTTTTCATTTTTAATAAAATTCAAAGCATAACAATAGCAAAAGTAATAGCCTGCATGTCACTTTCGTGCATGAATCCCCGTTCCTTCATTTTTTGCTCTTAACGCAGAATCAATCAGGCATATACTTTTGTGCGAATAGTTTTCAAATTTCATGTATCTTACTCAGCTCCCCCCCTTTTTAAATCTTTTTACAAATGTCAAAATTTTGATAATGTTAATTGATTTTTTCGAGTGACTCTGCCGTCCCATTCGTGATCTAATGATTGAAGTTAGGGGTGATAACGAGTTTTTTTTCTTGGTAAGAAAGAGTTATCACGATTTGGATCGTATTAATTTAATTTTTGTAGATATTACGTAATATTGTAAATTTGAATGAATTAAAAATTAATTTGAATGGAATTATATTGATTTGGTTTGATTTATCAATTTTTTAATTTTTAATTTTAATTTTAATATATTATTTTAATAAGATTTTAATATATAAAAATAAATTTATATAAAAAACAATTATTTTTATAAAAATTAATAAAAATATATAATTTAATTTGATTTTTATTACACCTAGATTCAAAATTTTAATTTTAATTTAATATATATTTAATATTTAAATTTATATGAATCAAATATTATAATTTTAAATTAATTTTTAATTTTATCAATTTTTTTTCTCACGTCAGCTACGAAAGCAACCGTATAAAAAAGGGTTTTTTCATCTTCCATGGATCAGATCAGCTTGGACGGCCCAAAAGCTGCGCCCCTCACAACTGTTGGCTTCATATTTTCATTCCCTCACAAAAAACATGGCTTGGCTTTACATTTGCCACTATAAATCATTGTAGCTTAATTGATTTTGCCAGTCCAGGTTTTAGGAGTCTTCAGCTGACAGGTAAAGGTCACGTGACTGATGTAGAAGTGTGCTTTGGCTGCTTGAAAAGTTTCCAGGCGTCTCTGTTTCGGGCATTTTCGGCTACACTTTGATTTTAATTAAATTAATTTATTGAATTGATTTAATTCAATTAATCAAACATCAATAAATTAATTTTGATTGATAAATAAAAATAAATTTAAAATAATTTTGATTTTTGATTAATTTGATTTGAAAATTAAATTAATCAAAATTTTAATAAAAATATAATAAAATTTAAATATAAAATAAAAACTATATGAAATAAATTATTTTATTTTATAAGTTATTAAAATTTTTAATACAATATTTAATATTTTAATATTTTATTAGGTAATTTTATTTAATTTATTTAAAATATAAAAATATAAAAATTTTAAATAATTTAATTTAAATATATTTATTGTTTAATTAATTAAAAAAATTAATCAAACCGATTAATTTAATTGATTGATTAATTTTTTAAAATTAACAAATTTAATTAGATTAACGAAAATAAAATAAAATAATTTAATTATTTTGATTTTAAATAATTTAATTTAAAATTAACCGAACTAATAAAGTGAATAATCTTACTAGTAAACATCACGTTGTTTTCTCATGTCTTTAACATTAAAAATTGCTTAGTCTTTTATCATTCAGTGTTTGATTTGTAATTACTTGATTTTGGAAACCCACCTCTCGGTTCTCGACAATATATAAAATATTTAGTTTCAAGTATCAACCTACCAATAGCTTAATCCATTCCAAAATCACTACAGGTGAATGCTAGTATAAGGATTTTGTTAATGATTTGGTGATGCTCATATATCATCACAAAATCATTTAAACCAACTTCTAATTCCTTTTTTTTTTATAAAATTTATCTTGCTCTATTTGTGATAACTTTCATTACGACCTTAAATAATCACATTGATAATTTTATTGTATGTATATAAATTTTAAATTTTAAATTTTAAATTTTATTTTAAAAAATAATTTATGTTAAAAGTTTATTTAAATAAAAAATAAAAGTTAAAAACTTATTTAAATATAAATTAAAAATTAATTAAATTTAAAAATGTATTTGAATGTAATATAAATTATAAATATTATCTAAATAAAATGATAAAATTCATGAACTTATTTTATTATTTTACCAATATTTTTTTTAAAATATAAGACGAGACAGTATCTAAACTAGTTTATTATTTGCACGTAAAAACGAACTATATTATTAAATTTAAACAAAATTTTGGCATAAATATTAAACCAAAAAAAAAAAACACCTTACTCTCTCAAAAAATTCTTATTTTCTATAAATAATTCCTTAAAAAAAAAAAAAAAAGCAACAGCATTATCATCAAACATTTTGGTCATCAATCGTTCAACCACAACCAACCTCCCAACAAAAGACTCCAAAACATGAATAATTTGTCGTCACCCTGTTTTTCTCAAGGGAGTTCCACCTTGAACCAAAACCAAAGCCTACAAAAAGCTCACTTTCTCTTCTATCTTCTACACTTCCATTAACAATGGCAGCTTCTTTAACAATCTCAAGATTACTGTCACCAGCTTCTTTTTCCACCATCATCACCACCACCAAGCTTTCCCCTAAATCCCTTTCTTCAAAACTCTTTATTTCTCCGCAGTCCCCGAACCTCCACCTCCGCCCTTCAAAACCCATTTCCTTTTCCACCAAAACAACACAGATCTCCGCCGCAATCTCTGTCGGAGACAAGCTTCCCGACGCAACCCTCTCCTACTTCGACTCCGCCGGAGAACTCCAAACCACCACAATCTCCTCCCTAACCGCCGGAAAAAAGGCCGTCCTCTTCGCTGTCCCGGGTGCTTTCACTCCCACCTGTTCCCAAAAACACCTTCCTGGGTTCGTCGAAAAATCAGGGGAACTCAAAGCCAAAGGGGTCGACACCATCGCCTGCCTGTCGGTGAACGACGCGTTTGTGATGCGAGCGTGGAAAGAGAATCTGGGGATTAAGGACGAGGTTCTCTTGTTGTCGGATGGGAATGGGGAGTTCACGAAGAAAATTGGTTGTGAATTGGATTTGAGTGATAAGCCCGTTGGACTTGGACTCCGGTCCAGAAGGTACGCGCTTTTGGCTGAAGATGGGGTTGTAAAGGTTCTTAATTTGGAGGAAGGTGGTGCTTTTACTTTCAGTGGGGCTGAAGACATTCTCAAAGTGCTGTGATTTTGGTGAGATTGGACATTGGCGACCTCTTTTTATTCCTTTAAACTCCTTTGTTCGGTAGTTTTTGCTTTGTTAATAAAAATGAACGACTCTGAAAATGTTTTAGAAGGATACTTATGACAGTTTCTATGAATTTTTTTGTCTTATGCTATGGGATTTTTTTGGACTTTCATTTTTCTTGGTGTAGCAGCCAGCATTCTAGTTTTCTCTGTTTCAAAGGCCTTCTAATTAGAATCTTTGCTTAACCTTTGATGATGAGTTGATATGAGGTTTGTTCTTCCTGCATTGTTGGTGTGATGGTATTTTACTCGGTCACTGAATGTGATAGGGATTACCCTGTTGAGTGTACTTGTTAATCGCTATAATAAATCACAGAGAAGATAATGAAGGAATTGATCCAACGGGGGAAGAAGGAAGTTTGGGGTTATTTGCGGAGTGAATCGATGAGACCTGATGCTAACAATTACTAGACTTGATTGTGCTGATGCCTGATTATATACGTGTCTCATATATATATATACACACACACACACAATCGGTATTTTATCATCAATTTCAAGTCTAGGGAACTTGATCTGAGGTAGAAAATGGGAGGCGCATTGACTCAGCTAAGTTTTCAGATGCTGTCTGCTTGTCAATGGATACCATGGTCCATGCTTGGGGTTTTCCTAGTCTATTTCGTTCATAGGCCTTTGGGACTGTTTCTTAACGATCAAGATCAGGATGCGACCAGCAAAAATGTACTTGGGTCATCAGAGACATAGTTGTAGCTAGTCACAGACTTGAGGCAGAGCCTCATTCCACAAGGGCACGGTGTGTGACCTGACATAAGGTTATTGTAAAGAGGTTGGAGGAACAAGGTTGTCTGGTGTTCTCCCCACTCAGGTAAAAAAGAAACGTCAGTTAAAAATGCTGGCTTTTGAGGCTGTCGATATGTCAAAATGTTGAGATTACACTTGCCGAAGTAATTGCCTCTAATATGATATTCGTGAATCTTTCATTAAATTGGATTCTAAATTGCATTATATTCTGATTCCATTTATAATTTAGGTCATGAACAAAGGTCATTTGTCAAAATATGGTCATTTTGATTCAAAATTTTGAAGAAACTAAAGTACAAAACGTTTCATGGATGCTTGAGTTTAATAAGAGAGAGTCAAAGTGATACACTACTTCCTTCGTACATGCACCTTGATATCTCCAACATTGAAAAATATGCAGCACTCTCATAGACAGCCATCTGAAGCTCATAAGTTAGAAGACGATTAACTATACATATGAAACATCTTCGGCTTTCTTTGAATACCAATTATCCGGTTAGAAGCTTATATACAGGAAATATTGACAAGCAAAACATTTACGACGATTAATAACCACTAGAAGATAGCCATCCTTCCCAACCTTCACTCGTTCAGTGCTCCTTCCATGCAATGACTTTGCAGGCCAATTAGCCAGCCTTCCTTTTTGACCTCATCTGGTGTCCACCTTCTGTCATTTAGAAGAAAAATTATGCAAAGCACCAAGAAGATTGAAATCAGTTTCACAGGGCCCTGAATCCAGATGATGGCAAAGCAAAGCACCTGTCTCTCTAACTGCGAATAAATTGATCCACAAAGGGCCTGGTCTAAACAGGTATCTCTCCCTTATTACATACTGGCAACAGCAGATAGGCTTTCATCAGAGCTCCAATCATCCATCCCTTTAGCCTTCATTTCTGAGCAGATACTCTGGGTCTCTTGCAACCTCTTCTGCTCTCTTAGGCCGGTCTCAAGTTCCTTACAAGTAGTGAAATGTGGAAGGAAATGATTCTCAAACATTTCTCTATACCACACATATGCTCCAATGAAATCCTTCTGTTCACAATATCCCCTTATGAGTAGGTTATAGGTATCAGCTTTAGGAACCAATCCCTTGGCCTTCATATCACTAACAAGATTCTATATTTCTGACAAGTTTCCCCTTCTAAAGTGTCCCAGAATCAAGCTATTGTAGGTCTTTTTATCAGGACAAATTCCTCGTTCTACCATCTCTTGATGCAAAGCAAATGCATTCTGAACATCTCCATGCTCCACACACAAGTGAATCAGCAAATTATATACAAGTAGATCAGGAATCAAATGCATCTGTGCCATTTCACGAAACAGTATCCCTGCAAGCTCTATTCCTTCCTTACTGCATCCACTAATGAGACTATGATAGGTATTTAAAGTAGGCTTGATGCCCAAACTCTTCAAGTCTTCAAACAATTCCAGACATTTCTGAGCATTTCTCTTATTAGAATACCCTGATATTAAGGTGTTGGTGATGACATCAGGACTACACCCACTTCCTGTAATTTGGGGAAGCAAATCTTCAGCTTCAGTTACCCTTCCCTGTTTGCATAGCCCATTGATGAGTGTGTTGTACGTTACAATTGTTGGTTTTGTTGCACGCTTCACCGTTTCATCAAAGAACCTGAAAGCATCTTTCAACTTTCCTGCTGCACAATTACCAACAATGAGCGTGTTATTTATTAGCACATTTAGCAACACCCCTCTGTCACGGACCTAAGGAAGAGTCCTGAATCCCACATCAAACATAATAGGAAGGTCACTGGGGTATAAAAGGGTTCACACCATCTCCGCCTTGTGAGGCGCCTTTTGTAGGACAAAACCGTGAGGCCAAGGGGGTCAGAGCGGACAATACCTCACAAGGGTGTGAACCGTGGCAGAAAGCTGATCTGGGACGTCGGAAGGGTGAATGCCTGGGTCCCGGAGCTGCGCGGGTTCGGAGCTTGAGTCTTGACCCGTGACAAGTGGTATCAGAGCCAGCCCTAAACCGTTCGATCCACGCCAAGCACCTCGAGGGAGGTAGGCAGGGTGGCCAGCCTCCGTGACGAGGCGTCACGAGGTTGGGTGCAGGAGAATGTCACGGACCTAAGGAGGAGTCCTGAATCCTACATCGAACATAATAAGAAGGTTACTGGAGTATAAAAGGGTTCACACCATCTCCCCCTTGTGAGGCGCCATTTGTAGGACAAAACCGTGAGGCCGCCGTGAGGCCGAGGTTGGGTGCGAGACCTAAGGAGGAGTCCTGAATCCTACATCGAACATAATAAGAAGGTCACTGGAGTATAAAAGGGTTCACACCATCTCCGCCTTGTGAGGCGCCTTTTGTAGGACAAAACCGTGAGGCCGAGGTTGGGTGCGTGACCTAAGGAGGAGTCTTGAATCCCACATCGAACATAATAGGAAGGTCACTGGGATATAAAAGGGTTCACACCATCTCCGCCTTGTGAGGCACCTTTTGTAGGACAAAACCGTGAGGCCAAGGGGGCCAGAGCGGACAATACCTCACAAGGGTGTGAACCGTGACGGAAGGCTGATCTGAAACGTCGGAAGGGTGAATGCTCGGGTCTCGGAGCCGCGCGAGTTCGAAGCTTGAGTCTCGACCCGTGACACCTCCACTTACCATATCCCTAAAGGTTATTTCAGCTTCGAGAAGCATTCCATCTTTGCATAAACAATTTATAAGGGAACCATAACTAACAACATTTGGCTTAATCCCACCCTTTCCCATTTCTTCTATCATCGCAAAACACCTATCCAATAGGCATATTTTCCCATAACCATTTATTAGGATGTTGTATGTCTCAACATTGGGCAAAACACCCTTCTCTCTCATCTTTCTACCCATTCTTCAGCTTTGTCCATCTCTTTCATTTCAAAAAATTTGTCAATCAAAGTATTGAATGTAAATCCAGCCTCAACCCCAACTCTTCCATCTGCTCAACTGTCGAAATGGCTCTATTCGTATCACCAATCCGACAATTTCCATTCACAATGGTATTATATACCACCTCATTAGGCACAAACCCTTTTTCAATTTCTTTCAGCAAAACCTCTTCCGCTTTTTCAAAATTCCCTTCCTTGGACAAATGATTCAACCAATTGTTTAATGTATATCTATTGATCCCAACTCCATTCCCACTCATTTCTTCATACAAAGCCAATGCACTTTCAACATTCCCACTCCTCAAAAACCCATCAAAAAGTATACTACAAGTATACCCATCAGGAGCAAATCCTCGTGCTTCCATTTCCTTCAAACCCCTTTTGCCTCCTCCATCCTATGGGCACGACAAAGCCCACTAACCAATGTATTGAAAGTAACAAGGTTAGGCTCCACATTGTCCCTTACCATCCTCTCTTTTAAATCAAACACTTTCTCTAACTCCTCAACCTTACAATAGCCATCAACAAGAGTATGATACGTAACCGAACTCGGTACCAACTTTCTCTCAAGAATCTCATCAAAATTCTCTGCATCCCTAATTCTCTTCTCTTTACAGAACCCACCAATCAAAACGTTATAGATAAACAAACTAGGACTCACCCCTTTTTTCTTCATGGAATCCACAAGCTCATTAGCCCTTTTCAAGTCCCCTAATTTTCCTGCCGCTTGAACAGCTTTTCCATACATAAATTTAGTAGGTCTAAAACCAGACTCAATTATATCCTCAAACAAATTAAGGGTTTTGTCAAACTTATTCAAAGACGCCAAAGTTTCAAGCAACAAGTTAAGAGAAGTCACAGAAGCTTGCATACCTTCTTTCCTTATACCTTTATATACCTCCAGGGCTTCACTGTGCATTTTGGATTCTGCTAATAAAGACAGGAGAATGTTTGAAAAAATGAGTTTTAAGGAAGGTGAGGTAACAGAGAAGAGAGTGAAGAGATCAGATGGTGAAACGAACGACGATTTTGATAAAAGATGAGATTTTGTGGGGTCTTGAGCGGCTTCAGTTTGGCCCTGTTGGAGAAAAGCTGAACGCTTTTGAATATGTTGGTTGCATTCGCGGTTATGAATAAAGCTTTCATTTTTGTTGTTGATGTTGGCTGTTGGGATTTCTCTGGTTTGGGTTTTGGCCGGTGAAGACAGTTTGTTCTGGGAAGTGGAGAATTTGGAGAGAAGAGCGACACACTATGCCATGTTAGAGTTTTGGAACTGCATGCTCATACTGGCTCTGATTTCGACTTTATAAATAGTTGGGCCAACAAGTTCGAGCAAGTTAAAGTCAGCCCAACTCTTTCATCAGTCAGCCCATGAGAAATCTGTCAGGCTTCATTTACTTCATCAAAGAAAGCCCAATTTCTACCTTTGTTGACGGCAGGATTTCTCACTCTGTTTCGTCTTTATTACCTGGAATATAAGTTTCATACATTCCTTTTAACTTAGGCTCCGTTTGTTTCATGAAAATAATTTTTGAAAAATAATTTTTAAATTTTTAAGTATTGATTTAGTGAAAAATTGGTTGATCAATAAAAAATAAGATCTTTATTTTAAAAATTATTTTACCGAAAAAGAAAAAGATATTTTTCAAAAAAAAATTATTTATGAGTAAAACTATTTACAAATGTTTTAAAACATAATTTTACTTATAAATAATATTATACAAATAAATAATATACTATTAATATAATATATTAATAAATATTATTATATTAATAAATAATATTATAATATATTAATAAATATTATTATATTAATAAATAATATTATATTAATAAATCTCATATTAATAAATAATAGTATAATCTATTAATAAATAACATACTATTAATATAATATATTAATATATTAATATATTAATAAAAAATATAAAGAATAATAAATAGTTTTTTAAAGTAATTTTTATATTAACATTATATTTTAATATTAAATATTATTATTAAAATATAATTATTTTTTAATAGTAATAAGTTTTATAATAAATAATTGCAATATATTTTAATAATAGATCATTTTTAATATTTTAATTGTTATATTAATATTTTTTGAAAAAAAAATTCAAAAAACAATCAAACAATAAAAAATATTTTTCATTAACTTATCTAAACAACAAAAATTTCTTTCAATTCAAGAAATATAAATATTTTTCAAAAATTATTTTCTACCAAACAAATGAACCTCAATTGAAAAGTTGCGTAATTCTGTTAGAAAGCTGTAGTTCCTGGTCTCCATGGTGATCAAATTCCACAGGTTCCGTCAAGTGTCAACAGGATGTGATCGTGTTTCTGTTTCTGGTTAATAATCAAGATCCTAATGTCTTTCCAGGGCATCTGTGGAAAGCAAAGTCGGTGATAAGTTTCATGATGTAACCAGAGAAAAGCTGGCATGGTACAACCGAGATTTATAGCCAGTATTGTTGAGGTTATAAATTCATTCTGTCCAATTTATCGAATCATTAATGTAACGTGATAAATGTGACTGGTTGGCAACTTGGACTTTGTTGGCCCTTGAGGAAAGCCACTTGGATACACCAAATTTTCATCTGGTTTTGATATCAACTGCTCTCAGCCTGACATCACACCTGACGCTTACATTGGAATGTTAGTTTGAGTTGAGCTGAAAGAGGCCATTACTTGTTACAGCAAACAGTGAAAAACCTGAAAATTGTAGGCTGAGTAGTTTTTTGACATTTGATTTAGCAAAAATAATGCATTCTATTATTTTTCATAGCCTCTTTGATCAAATGGATAGAAGTTCAACACCTGATTGCTCTATCTATGGCAGCATTTTCTCTGGATTATGCTTCCACGAAGTGAGAGAGGGTTAGACAAACAGACACAGATAAATGGAGAATCAACTATGAAAATTACTCTTTTCCCATTATTTTATTCCTTCTCAAACAAATCTCAAAGACAACAGAATGGTAAAGAGGAGGGAAAGAAGAGAGCTAAAAAGAGAAAAGAAATCACAATTTGCAAACAGTTCACTCTAAAAATCTTTCCTATATTGGGGTCCAAACCCTGAAACTGCCTTCATTTGCTCCTTATCTTCTGTGTATGATGCATTACCATAACAACATTTGTTCTGTATTTTCCTTAATTTCTTGGATATTCACAAGAAAACTAACTTGTTTCGAGTAATTCACTCTAATTCTTATACTCAACCTGAAAGAATAACCGGTCTTTTACCCTGTCTTTTTATACAAAACTAAATTGCGAGAAAATGTCCCTATAATCGCCACATGTTCAGTTGCTGAAGTAGAGAATGACCTGCTTAGGAGCCAAAAGAATTACACCAAACGAATACCTTAGGAGTTGCGCTAAGAGTTGGGGACAATGGTGCCAACATATCCAAATCCCATGATGAAGAAGGCAATTGCTTGGGCATAAAGATATATGAAGTAGTGGTTTTTCCCGAACACAACATCATAGCAGCCACAGAAGAAGAGATAAGCTCCGACACCAAGCTCTAACAAGTGGAGTCTGCAAGCATTTAATCGCAAAATGAGAGTTTCAAATTAGATACTAGACAAAAGTATATTATAGTCTTATTTGAATGACAAGTCAAGGTTCTAATAGCAGATTCAGTTTAATAGCCTTACCTTTCTCCAAACCTGAAACGAGGTTTCCTGGGTGTTTTTGTGGCTGCTTTAGCCTTGAGAGTATCTCCTAGTTTCTCAGTGACAATCCATTCATTTACTCTACCAGCCTCTAACAGGCCAATGAAGGTAGCCTTGGTCCGATGCAATGACATGACATTTTCAAAGAGGATCCAGAAAACCAACAAGTGAAGTGACCTGAAAGAGAATTATGTATAGTAAATGTTAATCAGGTGAATAAGGCTTATATCTTTTTCCAGAAACAGGGCAACCTGATTTCTTTACATTGATTTACACATCAAATTGTGTTATGTTAGCAGGGAACGGTTCAATCAAACTTGATTTTTCCGTTGATGAATTCAAAATTCTATTTCAAGCTAGGGAATAATGAATATTGGGAATCCATTGAAATAAATGGAAACATAATCCAAAAGCACCAGACCTTGGAGTTCCAACTGCATTGAGAATGGTAATGATAGAAGGAATATAAACAGCTCCCCACTTTGCAACCTCAACTTCAGGTACAAGAACAGTTGCAGGTAACACAACGCAATAAAAGATGAATGTAACAATGTGGGCAACAATCTTTCTGACCACGAAGAAGCTGTAGATTACATGTACCTTCTTCCACGAGGAAACTTTCTGCAATAAATTTTACAAAAAGGGGAAGGAATAAAGAGTGAGCCAATGAATTGCCAGTATTTTAACTCCTTAATTCATTAATCAGTTTAAGTAGCTAACCTTGTTTGTAATAATCTCCTTCACCATTTTCCTGAAAAGGTTAGCAGGACCACAAGACCACCGGTGCTGTTGGTAGCGATAAGCCTTCAAGGTACTAGGCAATTCATTTTTAACCTATAGTCAAGCAGTAAAATTGTGAATATTAAAAAATGCAATGTCTCGGACTGTGAACCAAAGCTGATATGGGTGTGATTTCAGCCGACTTCAGCTGATGCATCCAGAAAACTAGCTCGATAAAACTCAGGACAGTACCTTTAGGCTTCCGAGATAAAGGAATTTCCAGCCTTTTAGACTAGCTCGGACTGCCAAATCCATATCCTCTACTGTGGTTCTATCTTTCCACCCTCCTGCCTCATTCAAAGCAGCAATTCTCCACACTCCAGCAGTTCCTGTACAGGTTTAACCCAATGGAAAAAGAAAAATTAGACTTCAAATTTAATCATGGTTGAAAAAAATTAACCCATTCCTTCTAATAAAACCTGCAGCTTAACTCAGTTGATTCATACAATCTTTTAAGAAGTCTCATCTAGCATATCTAAAATTCAAATCCCAAATAATATTTAGCAAATCTAGAATTTAAATTTCAATACCTACAACTCTTCCTATCCATTTAATTTCTCATTACCGTTGAAGCCAAAGAAGGCATAGGTGGAAGACCCCACTTCTTGTTCCACAGTGAAATGGTAATCCAGTGACATTTCTTGCATTCTTGTCATCAAGCACTCATCAGCATTCACTGTAGAAAAAGAAAAACAGCCCGGAAAACCATTGCCATGTTACAATCTTCGCTGTCATTAATGAAAATTTCTTATAAAAAACATCATGATGGTGAAATCAAGAGGGCGATTAAAATCAAACGTTGGCTAGTACATGGATAATGACCAAGGCTGGAGGTCCACCACTTACAAGCTTGCACATGCTGTTGTTGGGTAGAAGACAAAGTTAACACTGTAGATATTCTTCAAGCCCAAACATGCCCTTCCCAAGGGCAGTTTTCAACATTTATTGGAAAGGATACTTGGGTAGATCCGCCCAAAATCTAGTGCCTCCTCCTAACCAAGTAAATACTATGGGACTCCTGCAGCTTTTTTTCAGCTAAAAAGTGACTCTCTAATTAATTAGCCAACATATTTGGGTCCATCTTATTGATTCGGTTCTCCTTTTTGCTGAGATAAAACTTATCAGATTAACCCACCAGACTGTCCTCAGCAATTTTTCTATCACCCAAAATCAAAAAGAAAAATCCATTTCCCATTAAAGTGTTTAATTAAAAACATTAAGAATTGTGGAAGTTAAAATAATCATCATCATGAAAAATTCCAGGTGAATTTTCATTGCTTCCAAACAATGACCGACAAACTAAGATGGAACAAAAAAACAAAAACACGTCCAGAAATAGCTTTCTTTACTTTTCAGCTTTCTTATGTGAAGCACCCACGTATCCAAATCTCTGTTCAGCCAACAAGGATTGGACCGTCGATAGATCCACGAGGGTAAGGACCCACCTAACCATTAACCCATACGCTAATAGACCCACCGACAGTTCTCAAAAATATAATCTTTTTAACCATGTTTATTTAAAAAAAAAATTTGCCTGATAAGAGATTTTTCAGTGTGATATATCACAGGTAAGCTTATCTAAATTGAGGGATATGACTTTGTTAATACTAGTACTGATAGTATGTAACATGTGATTAAGCAGCATTACCGAATTTCCAACGAGCTTGAACCAAAGCTAATTCAGGATTGTGAACAAGGAAAGGGATGGTACGCCAAAGGAAATCAGGTTCTGGCTGGAAATCAGCGTCAAAAATGACTACGAAATCACATTGTTTGACGTAGCTGCGTTTCATGCCTTCTTTTAGAGCGCCTGCTTTGTAGCCATTTCTATTGTCTCTTATTTCGTACTTGATGCTGATGCCTTTGCTTGCCCATCTTTGGCACTCTAACTCCACCAAATCCTTCATTTTTTTCAATATTATTTCCATGCAAGAAAGCAAGAAAAAAAGAAACCCAAATCATTAAAATCCTTACTAAATTTGTCAGCAAAACTCATTGTCTTTTAAATTTTGATTTTTTTTTTGGGGGGGGGGGGGGGGGGAGGTTTACCTTAATTGTTGGGTCAGTTGAATCATCAAGGACTTGAATAATGATCCGATCAGACGGCCATGAGAGGCCACATGCAGCTCCAATTGACAATTGATAAACCTGCATTAATCGTTGAACTTTTAAAAAATGAAAAATGTTGTAATCTTGGGTTAACAAAAAGGAAAAGGAAAGAAAAGAAAAGGACCTCTCTCTCATTGTACATTGGGATTTGAACCAAAACCATGGGATAAGCTGAGTTTCCCAACTCAACATCATCTTTTATTGGTTCCCATTTGTACCTTCTCTCCGGTTTTCGACCAAAGAGCTTGACCAACAGTATGACTATGCCCATATAAACCCTCTCAATGAAAAGCATCAAAGACATGATCAAACAAATGACAACCGCAAGTCTCAACAATGGTACCACCAATGGCGCTTTGATCTGACCCCAAAGCAATTCCATTTGCATGGAGAAATCATCTCTCGTCCCCTGGAATGTATCAGGAAGAATAGTCGTCGAAGAAAGCCGATCCATTTCCGAACTTTTTCCTAGTATAAAAAACGAAGCAATAAACAGGGGAGGACCAGATGGGAGGCTAAGAACAAGAGTGAAAGTTGATTGTACGCAGGTTTTGAAAACAACCCACTAGATCTGCTCAGATATAAACAACATTCTTTGACAAAAGAGATGGAATATTTCCCTTCTTTTTTTTCCTTTATGAATTTGCTTCTGGTTCAAGCAAAACAATGGAGGTAGAGCTAGCTGGAAAAATGTCAGTCACAGGCTCAAACCCCCGTTATTTCTGCCCCTGTTATTTGGAAGAAAAACAGAAGCAGAAGCAGAAGCAGAACACTTGAACAAACAAGTTCAAGAATGAGGAAAAAAATTAGAGCGAAGAAAATGAGAGACAAAACAATGTCTTATATAAGCACCGTCTTGTCTGGTTATTGTGTTTTTTTTTTTTTTTTGTCTTTCTTATTTCCATTTTTACAATAACATTTGTTCTCTCTCTATTCTTTTTCTTTTTTTAATTTACAACACTGGTTTTGCTTTCCAACTACAAATGTGCGAACAGTACAAAAGAAGACAAAACAATGGTGGAATTTTTTATTCAATATCCGTCGGTTTTCACCGGTTGATGATGTCATTTACCGACGACTTGGATATACATTTTAGACTTAACTTATATAGTTGAAATTTGTGAAGGTATTTTTTAAAATTAATTTAATAAAAGTTTTAATGAAAATATTAAATTAAAAAATGATAAATTTTAATATAAAAATTATTTATAATTTAATTTTGATCTTTATATATTTAATAATAATAATTTTATCAATGTTTTTATTAAAAATATTTATTTAAAAAAATATATTAAAATTTATTTAACTGTTTTAAATTTTATGTATTTAATTTATGAAATATTTTTTTAATTTATAATTTATTATTTTTAATATTTTTAATAAAAAATTTTACGATTTTTTCCCAAAAAATTTTATTTAAATATTTTTCATATATTTTTACCTAATAATCTCTGGTAAATTATTAAGCTTGAAAAAGCTTTATCGACACCTTGCATTTTGTCGGTGATTTAACTCATGAGTTTTATATATATATATATATTTATTTATTTATTTATTTATTTACTAACAGTATAAGACAATTTTGAATGCGTAGAAAAGAATATATTTTTAAAAATTTTAAATTTAAATAAAATTATTTGAGATATATTATTATATCGAATAATTTTAAATTTAATAAAGTAATATGACATAAAAATAATATAAAAAATAATAACATGATTGAAAGTTTTAATAAAAATTATATATAAATTTATTAAAATAAAAAAAAATTATATAATTATAATATAATATAATTTATATCTTATTCATATTTAACATAATATTAATACAGTATAAATATGTAAATTATCATAAATACCTTTTATACATATATATATATAAAGTATATAACAAATTCACAACCTTTTTATATGTCCTATTTATTTGGAGTGTAGAGGGCAAATAAAAAAAAAAATCCTTTTTTGCTCTTCTAAAAAATAAAAGTAAGAGAGAAGAGACTTGAGCGGCCTTGGTCCAAGCTTTGCATATTTGATGGGATTGGGAATGCCCTTTGTGTGGTCTAAATCTATGTGACAGATAGGTCAGATGCTTCTTGTTCGCAACGCCTTTATAAATGTTTTTTTTTTTTTTTAATTAATGCCTTTAAATTAAAGTTACAAATTTCTCCCTATTTGTTTACCAAAATCAGAGGGGTATCGGGGGTACGTTATACATTTGTGCCATGAAAGGTACAATTATTATAATTATAATTAAAAAAATTTTTGTAATTGAGGTTAAAAAAATATTTTAATGAAAATTTTATTAAAATTATTATTTAAATTTTATTAGAAGTATAATAAATTTAATCATATCATATTAAAAATTTAATAAAATTTAAATGGCTACTAATTATTGGAAGGAAAAGCTTAATTTAATTATTATAGAGTCCTCTTATCATATGCTTTAATTAATTATTGGGAGGAAAAGCTTAATTTAATTATTATAGAGTCCTATTATTATAAGCTTTAAGCTTAAGAAAATGTATATGTTGAAGTGTTTTGCGACGGCTCTCTCTCTTGTAGTGTATCTTTTGACGTTTTGATTTTGAACTCTTAGTTTTAAAGTTTGAGTTTCTAAAACTCGTTTTTTTTTTGTTGATTAAATTTGATTAGAGGATAAAAAAAATTTGAAAATAGAAATTCAATAATTATTTAAATTTTTATTATTTTATTATAATTAATTAAAATTTCAAATATTTATTTTTATCAATAAAATTTTTATTAAATATCAATTTTCATTTAATAAAAAATTTAATTAAAGTAAAACTAAATATTCAATTTAATAAAATAAATATTTAAAAGTTTAATTCATTTGTAATAAAAATTTTAAAATTTAATTAATTATAATAAAATATTAAAAACTTAAATAATTATTAAATTTTTATTCTAAAGTTTTTTTTTTAATTCTTTTATCAATAAAGTTTTACTCTATTACAATTAATAATGACATTGTCATATGCTTAGTTGTCATAACATACTCTCTCTGTACCATTTTATTTGTCCATCATTTTTTTTTCTCAAAATTATGTTTTTTTTTTTAATATCTAAAATTCTTATTTTTATATATTTTAAAATTATTTTTATGATTTTTTTAATTTTTTTATATTAAAAATCATGTAACTTTAATTTTATAAAAAAGTTAAAATTTAATATTAAATACATTAAAATAATAATAAAAATTTTAAACTCTGTAAAAATCAATATAAGACATATTTTGAGACGTAAACAGTATCATTCATCTACACAAAAAATATTATAGTAAAATTTATTAAAATATTTTATTTTAGAAAAAGACAGTTCAATAAAAATCGTGCTATATGCTCGAAGTTTTATACTAAGAGGGTGCTTGATACTTGATAACCAATTAAAATGTCCTGATTTTATGCCTAATTTACAAACTATTTACAATTAGTAATTTCTTGTAAAGGCAATTGATCCTTTTATTTAATATGAGATCGCATTGACATTAAATTTAAATGCTTGTATTCTTGCAATGCATGGCATATAATTTATCTTAATTTGAAAAATTAAATAATTATTTATTTTAATTTTTTTATATATAAAAAATAATTTACCAGTTTCTTTCCTGCCTTCTAACAATATTCTTATTAATTAGGGCTTGAGATTAGAGAGCATGAATATTATTGATACCAACATTTGATTCCCAAAACATTGAGAGGATGAGCTTAATTTGGTGGTGATCATAAAAATCCAAGAAGTTTGAGTTATGTTAATTAGAACAATAGTGAGAGAAATGACTTTCATTCAATCACAAAATAAGTATGTCTAAGACAATGGTGTGACAATAACCTTGCATATTAGATGAAAGAAAGAGTTTTAAATGCAAAGAATCA
The DNA here is from genome assembly GCF_047325235.1 of Durio zibethinus. Classification (NCBI taxonomy): domain Eukaryota; kingdom Viridiplantae; phylum Streptophyta; class Magnoliopsida; order Malvales; family Malvaceae; genus Durio; species Durio zibethinus. The sequence continues at coordinate 24,632,672 of NC_143173.1, forward strand.
TTCTCACTACTAATTGCGTATCAACAACCATTAAAAAAAAAGAGTGAAGGTCATTAGTTTGGGTATTGGTAAACATCATTTTCTTTTTAATATAAAGATATCGTAATTTGAAATTATTAACATATAAATTTAAGAATATTTGTATGAATTAATTGGACTGATTTTTAAATTGTTAATAAACAGTATTTGATTAACAATAATTGAAAATGACAAAATTAAAGTAAAATATAGAATAATTTGATTAAAATAGTATATCAATTCAAATATACATATTGTTATATGTCAAAATTACATTTTTATTTTTTTTTGGTATATCAAAAAATATTTTTATCTTTTCAAAAAATAAAAAATATATACAAAAGTAACAATTAAAAATATTTAAATAAGCAAATAGATTGATATATTTTTTTCTCATTAGTGGGATTTCAAGGTGAAACCATTGGATCTTTTGTGATAGTAAATATACCAATTGAATATATAGTAGCATTTAATTAAATTAGATAAAGTTTAAATTTATAGATTAATTCAGCTGATTTACATAATAATTTTTAAACTATGATATCTAATAAATCTAAAATTGAAATTTTAGCATCCGTAACTTTTTTTCCTATCCTAAACTGCAATCCATTTTGTATAAAAAAATTAAAAAAATTACTTGATAAACTGATAGTAAAATTTGTTTAACTCTATAAGTAATATTTAAATGATAACATATGTCTTATTTATTTTCTAAATTAATTGTTTTAAATATATAAGGGATATAGGTCACCATCTTAATCTTGTTTAAGGAATTAAAAATCTCTACTGTCAATTGTATTTAATAATTTCTCAAAAAATTATACAAGGTTAAATGTTGGGTTTATAATTTGATATCATTATGTATGAATATGCTAAAATATTTTCCTTCAAGAACTAGCCAAGATAATTGAACGTACCGTCAAAATATGCTTTTGACCAGATTCACTATCTAGGTAACAAATGCAGTAAAAAATAGGCTTTTCTGCAACTGTTAAAATAGATTTGTTATTATAAGAAACTACCATTACCATGTTAACTCCAAATTCCATGTCGTTTTCATGAATACAAATTTCCCAAAACAAAAATATCCAATGAATCTTTGTTGCATGTACAATTATATGCATGCATGCTAATTTTGATCTATGCAAAGTTTTGTTATTGCGAGGTAAAATTAAACCCATCCATAAATTAGATTATCAATTTGATATTAGAACTTAATCCGATTTTATATTTATTAACTTATTTATTATACCACTCCCTATGATTTTCTACATTTGTTAACTTGTATATCAATCCCTCATCAATTATTAATTTGTAACTTATACTCATTCTTGAAATGATATATAAACCGCTAGCAACTTATTAGGTCAAGTCAAAGGTCCAAATTTATGGAAAGGTGAGAAGTCATTCTTTGTTAAAATATATATATTTCAAAGATTAAATTAACATCATTGTAATAAAGATTATGGGTTTTTTTTTATACTTTGTCATGTATTTAGAATATGATATGGGAACTAATTGACAAACTAGCAATTGGTGAATGAAATTCCTTAGAGTTGATCTTAAGTATGTGGAAAACTTTCAATCATGCTCACCTAAAACACTTGTTAGAAAAACCAGAGATTTTATTTAAAAATTTCACTAATTATAGACATTATTTCCAACAATTTTGGTAGAAAAAACCAAATTAAAAAAAAAAATTATTATAACACCACCTTGTAAGAAATATCTTTTAAACTTTCAAGTATGACCCAAATTTGATGTGGTCTATTAGCTGAATGGTAAGGATTATGCCAAAGAGTTTAGAGCTAGATGCCCTTGCAAAGGGATTGGAAATGTGAGGGTGAGATATCATAATATTGATATATTTGAAAGGAAAAAATTCCACAGATATGCACTATGTTTTTTTTCTAATTTTTATTTAAGAAAATCCAAGATATTAATAATTAGTATGAACACTAGGTGTTTGTCACTCACCGTATTTGAGTCGGCCGTTGTCTATTACTTTTGTATTGTGTATGTGCAAAGCTAAATTTTAAAAAATTTTGGAGTCTCCCAAAATATGTTTATATTTTAATTTAAGCGTTAAAATACCTTGAAAATGGCCATTGATTAAATAAAAATTTTTTTTTTAAGTTAGCAATAAAGTCAAATTCTATGTTGTTAATTATCTTACATTCGTTATTACCTTTGTCCCACAATTCTAAAGTCAATATTACCTTTGATTTTTATTTTTAGAATTTTTTTAATATTTGGAAAATTTTATCTAGTTTTAAAGATCATTTTCATAATTTTTAAATAATAAAAAATATGTTAAAATAAAGCACTACTACTACTTATTAATTGCCTTGTCTCAACTTGAAACTTTTTCTATAAGATATATCTTATTATGTTCATAAATTGATTGGATTGTTTACCTTATTAATTATTAAAAAGAAAAGTAAAAAATTGGCATTTGATTATTTCAAAAATCATCACTTAATAATTTTAAATATGATATGATAATATAATTAAATATTATATAAAAATGATGTAATTTAAAATTTTTGTAAAAGTTATCACATATAAATTTTGTAAAAATAAAAAATATATTTAATATTTAATATTTCGACATAAATTATGACATAATAATTTTTATATTTTACAAATATTTAATACAAATTAAATAAATACAAACATATAAATTACCATATAAAATTCTAACTGAAACTTTTAATATGCTCTATTCTTAAGGATGAGATAACTTCACCTCATATATATTTTTTCTTAAAGAAAAAGCATACGGTGAGCAAAGCAGAAGCCATTTAGTAAAACCGTCAAAAACTTCCTTTCATATATGCAAACAAAAAAAAAAAGGTTAATTATTGTAAATAAAAGAATGTCCATTACCTAATTTGTCTCCTAGTAAACAAAGGTTATATGGTTTGATTATATATATATAAACTTAGGAACCAACAAAATTATCTTTTTAACAAGCAGTCAAAATTTGGCTGGATATCCATGAATTAATTTTTAGTTCTGAAACATATGTTCTAATTTCACAAATCATTGCCAATTTTTTTTTTGTTAAAGAAAGTTAAAGGATAAAAAATGTTTTCGAACAAAAATTTAATAATCATTGAAATTTTTATTATTTTATTATAATCAATTAAATTTTTAAATATTTATTTTTATTAATTGATATTGATGATTAAGTTTTATTATTGATAATTAAATAACTTAATTGAATTCTTAAATATTTATTTTATTATTGATAATTAAATTTTATTTTTTAAAATTTTGGTACGTATCCAAATAAACATGATATGACAAGTTAATCCTTCGGATATATGAAAAAACTTAAAAACGAATAAATGCAACTTAATAGAAAATAATAGAGTTAATGTGAAAAAAAAATCCGAATACTTATGAGTACTGATTAAGTATAATTAAACTATTATTTAACAAAAAAAATTTTAATACATTGTCTTCATTAAATTCAAGAGGAAACAATATGTTAATTAATATTTTTTTTCTTTAAATATTGCCTTAACCAGTATTTATTATGAAATTTATGCTTGTTTTATTTTTTTTTTTAACTTTGACTTATAGCCCCTCTATTCACATATGTAATAAATGTAATAAATGAATAGTGCTTAAAGTGATGTATTTAATAAAACCAAGGTAATTAATTTGCATATTTATCTTGAGTAAGGATCCAATAATCTTTCTTAATCATCACCTACTCTTAGTAGTGGTCTGGATTAAATTACCAATAAAAAAAATATCAACAGGATAATTATTTATATCTCATTATTTAATAATGTTCAAAATTTGGAATCTTTAACCATAGATTAATGTGACTATATATTGTCCATGCTCAGATTGTGACTATTATTTTTTCCTTTGAAATATCCATTATGTTATTAAAAATGGATTTCCTAAAAATGAATTGGACAATAACTTTAGTATTTCAATGACACCAGAAAAATAATACTTCCTCCGTCCCAAAATATTTGTCATGCATTGATTTTCATGGAGTTTAAGAAAAAAATTTTGATTTTAATATATTTAATATTAATTTTTTTTTATAAAATTAAAGTTTCATGATTTTTATTGTTAAAAAGTAAAAAAATATATATAAAAAAAATTTAAAATATAAAAAATAAGAGTTTTAGATATTAAAAAAAAAGGACATAATTTTAAGATATTCCAAAAAAAAAAAGATGAACAAAGAAAATGACATAGAGGGAGTAATAGTTTCTATTAAAATTTTCTCTTTTTTAATTGTTTATTTCATTGTGTAATTAATTCAACAAAAGCAAAAAATAAAGAATGTATTCCATTATTTTGGAGTACATTAATACAAAAGAATGGCACAATGGTTATTCTATTTCCTTTTCTTTTTCTTTTTAATGGCACAAATTCTCCACATTTCTTTGTTGTCAAAGATTGTGTGATGTGTGTCCACAATGATTTTGCCCTTCTCCATATCTCACTATAATTAATAATATTTTTATGGGTATTTCTCTTTCAATATAAAATTTTAATTAAAAACATTAAAATGGAAGAAAGTGAAAGAAAAAACCAAACAAGTTCTGTTGTTTGGCAAATAAGTGTTATTGGGGAAAGGTGGAAGGTGGGCTGCAAGGTGCATGTGCCTTTAATTCATGGAACTGATGGCAATATGTGCCTTATATGTTTGAACTAAATACCACACCTTTTTGCAAATTTAATTCCTCCTTTTTGTCCACATTAAATGAAAATAGAGTATAATTTGATTTTGTGGTAAATATTTTTGCATGCACCTCAACTAATATTAAGGCCCCTTTAATATGGATGATGAATAGTATTGTCGCACCATTTTTAGAGCGTAGAAAGATCTCATTTCATAGAAAATAAAATAAAAATTATTGCAAACGTTTAGTGGTTAAAAGTGTTTCAAGGGACATCAAGGGTCTGGTTTCAAGTCAGATCTCCCCTCTCTCTCTTACTTGTATTAAGATTTTATCTTCTTAATATAATTAAAAAATAAATAAATAAATAAAACTATTGCAAGAAGAATTTTAGATTAATTGCCTAAGGATCTCTATGTTTGGAAATGGACATATCCTCATATGATGTGTTTATCTGTTCTAAGGTGCAAAAGTTAAAAGAAAAAAGCTAATATCATTGAATCCAAAGTTAATTTAGTTAGTTTATACAATTTCTTTTAAAAAATATTATTTAATAGGTTTAAATTTAAATTTCAGCAATTACGATTTTTTTTTAATCTTTAGATTATGGCCCTTTTTGTGAAAAAAAAAAAACTAATATCATTAAAAACATTCAATTTTTCAAAAAAATAATAATAACATTGAATTTTTCATGTTTATTTCTTTCAAAAACAACTATTTTTTCGGAAAGTTATAAGCTAAATTTAGTTTTTGAAAGTCTCTTTTTAGTTATTTGGTTTTTCTGTTCATTAGAGTCTCCAATTACATAGATATTCAAAGCGGGTTCAACTCAAGCAAAGGCCTTGTGTTTCCCACAAGTGACAGCAAACCCAAGATGCTTTAAATACTTCTTCCAAGTCATAGAATTTAGATTTTGTCCTTAGCTTCACGATTTTATGTAGATGTGTCATACATCTACGGTACATTACAGATCATATTCCTGGAGAAGAAAAGGTTGTAAGTTACCAATAACTCCATATATGGTTAAAAAATCATCTTCCTTGGCTGATGAACATTGTGATTATGCGTGATCAAACGTTGTTTATTGAGAATGAAATCTTTCTGTTACTTTGACGTTTAATCATTTCTCTAATCTTTCAACAAAGCCAGAGAAGCTCCAAATGACAGATGGAATTACCTGGATGATCATTTTAATGTGTGGGTGAGAGAGAAAGAGAGATATGGGTCCAACTTCAATGTTCATGAACGTGCAAAACTGCTGGCTAACTTCCCCTTGCTGTTTCCTCTTATAGTTAAATCATAATGAGTTTCTGGTTTCCCTCTTCATCATTACTTCTGGCTGATCTGAACATAATTACTTAATTTTCTCTCAAACAAGAAAAGAAAATTCCACTAGCTGGTTCAAGAAGTGAAAGAAATTAATGCAAATTTATGCCAAGCTTAAAGCTAAACTAAACCTGATCCCAAAATATGATTCAGTTGATTCATTCAGTCATTTTAAAAGATGATATTCATCAAATCTGATATTCATATCATAGTATCTACAATTTCTTCTTCCTAAAAAATTAAAATAAACCTCACAAAGCTCCTTTCAAGTATAAATCTGTCACTGCTTTCAACGTACCCAATAAAGGAATTGAACTGGAATGATTAACCTAAATGATCAGGGAAACTAAAAGACTCATTTGATTGGAATTAAATGAAAATTATTGGTTATTAGCTTGATGGTAATTTAATCAAATTGCATGAACCACGTTTTGCCTCCTCAGAAAGGTACTTTACACTAAATACAAACCGCATAAGAACATAATAACACAAAATTAAGATAGTGACATACAAAAAGTTGAGACATCCTTTTTAGCTGGTGAAGAAAAAAAACTGCAATAAAAGGTTATCGTTGTAACCAAACAAAGGTTTGATTCTATGGCATCCAGTGCTGTCATCCACCCATGTACGAGTACCCTTTTTCTTGCTCTTTACTAATAAGCCTTTAGCCTAGTGTATGACTATGTAGCTGCTTTGAAAACATCAACAACAATTGGAACACATGTTTGGTCGATATGACAGCCAACCAGTCCTTGCAATTCAAGCACTACTCCTATTAATCTGTCCAAATCTCTCAATCTGGTGTTAGAAAAGCTAAGAATCTGGTAAAATATTGCTTAGCAATGTACAATCTGAGCGACCTGATTGAAACGTCAAGGAAATTTGAGTAGTTTCCATTTCAACTAGGCTTGGTTTCAGTTATGTATCTTAGTTGAGATCATGAAATACTACATGGTTTGATGAGACTTGAGAGTTTGAAATTGTGTTTTTTGATTTTCCAAATGAAAAAATGGATGATGAGCAATTTCAGTGAATTGAGTTTAGTTTGTCCACTGTCTCACTGCTTCCACCCCATTTTCGGAAATGGATTGTCATATCAGATCAGTTGCAGTTATGAAAACAGAGAACGTAATCCAAGTGTTTGATCAAATTTTGCTTTCTTAACAGCTTTCAGCCGACACACCCAAAACAGGCAAACTTTAAGACGCAACGGCTGCCTCTGTTTAGTTTGTTCATTAAGAAAATTGAGATACCATCCAACTGCAAGATAAGCCCCAAAAAAAAATCTGAATTAATTAGGGAATTCAAAGTCAAAAATAGGAACAAGGGTCTATTACAAAACTCAGCTAGCCGGATCTGATCAAAATGAGGTAACTGGTATTCTTGGATTGGGCCGTTAGGGTCAAGTCAGGCCACAGAAGCTGAGCCCACAAAAGATGAAAGCAAAATTAAGCCTCTTTTAACTAAAAATCTGAAATTAATCCAAAGAAAAGGAGAGTAAAGTAGATTGTTTTGGTTTTGGGTGCCTCGTGGCAGCGCCTAGAACTTGTTCTTCACTGTTATCCTTTTGTTCCTGGTTTGCCACACCCATCTAACCTTCAATGGATTTGACACCTTAGCAAGAAACTTGCCAATTCAATGTCAACTACCCATCAAAACCCATATAACTTTCAATCAAATGGCCCCATTTACGATGTCGTCTCCAACAGCTCTTACAAAGGTGATGAGCAAGAAAAAAAGATGTTTGCCTCAATCTCGATGGTCTCTTCACAAAGGAGATGAGTGTCACGAAATTCGTAGGAGACCGCGTGTGGTTCGCTGCTTGCCGGAAGTGGAAAAAGGTGGTGGTTCTGAGTTGAGGTCTTAGGTTCATGATTGCTTGAAGGATAAAAGATATAGAGTTGATCTGTTTGGAATACACATAAAATACAAAAAATAAAAAAAATGATCATAATTTGTATAAATAAACTAAAAACAAAATACATTTTTTTTTCAAACTCATTTGATTTATATTAATTTTAAATAATTTCATTTTCAGTATCAATTTCGTATTATATTCGTAGTAAAATTGTTATAAACACTTTTAATAGTTCCGCAATAAGAAGGGCTTCAAATTAACACAAGGGTTAAGTTAAATTTACTTGTATATTATTCTTTGTTACAATCCAGGGAACTCGTAAGAGTTGCTTCCTAGCATCATGTTCACTAGTCGTACAAATTCTTGTTCCCAAAGAAGAAAGAGCCACAGAAAAAGCTAGCAATCAAACGACAAACAGGTTCATATAAAAAAGCATCATATCAATTAGTTAGCCTTCAAGCGAGGATCAACCTCAACTCTAGCCACCCCTTCTCGATCTTCAGCAGCCTTAGCCACCTCCAATTCACCAACCACAAACCCAGCAACGTCGCTGTTTTCACCGCTCAAAATCCTCTCTTCTTCCTCCTCATCCACGTAGTTAGGATCCTTCTTATCAACAGCGGGAGGCACCGGCATCAGCTCGTTCTCCGCCAAGTCATTAGGTCCTTCCCAAGTGTACTTCCCTCCATGACCGGACTTCGAAGGCGGTCGGCCAATCCCAATCCCATTAGCCGGGTGTCGCTCCATCCGTTGCACCCCTTTGTCCTCCAACTTCCGCTCTACGTACTTGATGGTGTCTATGTTTCGAGATGGCACTTCTGTCCTTTCAATTTTCTTTCGACCCTCTTCGTCGCGGTTAACAGCTCGGATCACCACGGGGGCTTTCTTGTCTTCATTTTTTCCGTCGATTGGTTTCATTTTTAACTTCACTTCTTGTCCTGTCCCAATTTTTCTTTTTTTTCTGTTTGATTAAGAGTTTGGTAAAGAGCTCAGGTTTTATATAAAGCAAGTGAAAGTAGATACTAGAAAGTGGATATTGTTCGAGTTTAGACTGCAGATACTGGAAAGTGCTGGAAAGGAATTTGCAGTGGCGGGTCTGGAAGTTTCTGCATGCGACGTTGTTATCTTGGGTTTTTGCCACGTGTACAGGAACGTTTAAATGTTTGAGAATGATCAAGATCAAGAGTCGAGTGGATCTATTGCCGTGATTGGGATCGGATGCTGATGGATGTTTAATTCTTGGGACATTTATCTAGTGATAGTAATTTAATACTAACTAGAAAATTCTCCCAAACATAAATTTTTAAATATTTTAATAATTATATAAAAATTAAATTCCCACATTCTCAAATAAAATAATAATCAAATAGTAAAATATTTAATTTTTTTAATTACTTGAAATCATAATAATTTTATATAAAATAAAAATATGATCTATGTTTAATAATATGTATATATGATTTTCATTTATTTTAAATTTTTTATAATTACTTAAACGTAGTTCTCAAGTTAAAAATATATATACATTTATTATTTTCAAATCCATTATTATTGCATTTAAATTTATTAGTTATTATAATATAAAATTTTTTATTTATTTATTTTTTAAGACAATCAAAGATGTTTAAATTAAAAGTTAGAAAATTAGATTTTTTTTTGTCTAAAATATGATGAAAACTTTTAGCACAAATCAAACTATTTGATTTGACTTCACTTCTAACCCATCTCTCATAATATTTTCACTCATTTCACTTCCAATCTATTTCACTTTCAGTCCATCTCCCATAACAAAAAATTACATTTTTTTAAAAAATTGACCCTCAAATCATTTTTAATTTCAATGCTTACCTTCTTCTAAATTTTGGGAGAAGGGATCATTTTAATAGGTTGTCTAGATAATAATTATTACTTGATCAGAAATTAAAATGGGTTTATAATCAGAAGAGCATATGCCTCAGAAAGACTGGAAAAGACTGTAGATGAAAACACACTAAGTAATGGAACTGTTGCCAATTAAGGCGTTTATTCCTTCATGCATGGAACTGGGAAAGACAACAGTTAGATTCATGATGATTAATGGCAGAAGTTGGAAAGATTTGGATTTTCATGTAGATAAATAAGCAAACAAACCTGGGGAAAAGCCTGCATACCGTTTGAAGACAACAAAATGGCTGGGTCGAGTAACTTCTCCAAACAGAAACTCTGTTATGGAGGTTTGCAAGATGATAGAGATCGGAATTGCTCTGTTCCTACCAAGGGGAGAAAGAAACTTCTTGTTCTTGGCGTTGGAGGGTTGCTATGCCATAGAATCTGCAAGAAAAACAAAACTGAAGTTCCAATATAACATCGTCTTCCTGATGCTGCTTATGGAAGCTACATTGGTAAGGACTTTGGACTTTCTTCTTCTATTTTTTCCCCTTTTTTCGCATAATTGCTGTTATTAGTAATTGATTGTTAGCACTTAATTACATGTGGCTGTCCTTCCTTTCGTATTTTTTCCCTCATTCAGTGTACAAGAAGCCTTATTGTGAAGAGTTAATGAAATTTTGTCTTGAAAGATTTGAAGTGGGAATATTGTCATCCGCAAGAGAGTTGAGTTTAATTATTGAAGCCATTTTACTTCTGTTTTTTCTTTCCCTGCAATTTCATCTGATTATTAATGAATGCTTGGATCTGCTCGTGTTTTCTTATGTTAAATGTGAAGATGGTACTTCAACAGCGCCCTGGACTGTTTAACAAGTGGATTGAGAAGCAAGATTTTGTTTGCTAGCATGAAAGTTCTTTTTTTAAAAAAAGGAGTGTGAATTCACAAGAAATGAAAATGCTTTTCTCTTTTTTACCTGATCAGGATCAAAATGAATGTACTGATTCTGGATTCAGTTACTTGGAGAAGAAAGGAAAGCCCATATTTTTTAGGGAATTGAGCAAATTGAGGGATAAATGGTAATTGTGTTTTTAGGGAATTGAGCAAATTGAGGGATAGAAATTGGTCTACCTTTCTGCAACACAGGATGAATATTCTCCGTCAAACACATTGCTAATTGATGATCAGTCTGACAAAGCCCTGTTAAATCCTGTAAAAAACACAATTACCATTTGCAAACTTTTCAAGTACGATTTCATTAACTTCAAAGGTTATTCTTTATGCTTAATTTCTTGCAGCCACACACCTCACCTACAGAATACAAGGCCTACAATGTCAACGATAATTCTTTAGGTGAGTCTTGGAATAGATTTTCCGGTTAAGACTTGGAATAGTTCCAATGAATTAATGGAATACTGAAATATATAATTAAATCTGTTGAGGTCCAAATGGCGACCAGAGTCTCTACTTGGATGGTCTGGCAGCTGCTGATGATGTCCCTTTATATGTTAAGGCACACCCTTTTGGGCAGCCTGCTATAACTCCCATGCACTCAGATTGGTATTACTATTCCAAGATAATCGTCAATCATAGAAGATGAAATGAAGAGATTAAATTTTGGACGTGCATGGAGATATGAATAATAACTGTTGCAGACAACACATTAAGTCAAGTTTCATTATCTAATTGTATGTGAAAAATCTAGTATTTGGCTATACAATGCAATAGCTTACTGTTTCTTGTGCCAATCTTGTGCAGTTATAGTGGTGAAGCTGATGTTTCTTCACCTATGTTTGAATTATCTATAATACACAATGAACATGATTCGTTCAATCTGCTGAAAATGCATATGTTTAATGCAGTGAATGAAGAAAAAGTGCCTACCAACTTAATATAACCTTATGAATCTGTCTAATTTAGCTTAGTTGAGTGTCAGAATCTGTCTTGAAAGATTCTATAATAAAAAATGAACTCTTCACACCGAGTAGAGGAGGAGATCTCCCTTTTACAAAATAAAAATGTAACAGTGAACAACAGCAAAAATGTTACCAACATAAAATAATTGATCTGTCTAAATTTAGTTTGGTATCAACCCTTCTGTAAATAAACATGCTTTGACAACCTAGCTCTCTGACCGCCAGCAAAATACATAAGAAAAGTTCAATCTGCCTATCAGACATCAGACATAAAGGTAGAAAATTCTCGCTAGATCTAATTGTTACAAATGATAAAGTGAATAAAATTAGTTTCAATGAGTTTATCACGTCAGCCTCCGACAGTAACCTGAAATGAAAAATTTTATGGGGGTTATAAATAGAACTTCTGAAATTGATACATAAAATGTTTGTTGCAGAGGACAAATACATACCTTGGACACCCTATTCACTAGTCACAGACACGTTAATATCAGGGGATGGCCAATGGATTGATGTAGGTTCTGAGGAGCCCTTCCAACCAGCTACAAGAGAGGCTGCAGCATTCGATATACGTTTGTCAATTGTGTTATTATCTGCTTCCCCAAGGCTTTCCCCTGGAAAGGGGGACGTTGGTGTCATACAGTTCTCACCATCAGGTTTTGCTTGTGAGATTGGCCTTGCTGCTGTCACTGTGGCTGAAGGAGCAGCAGCAGAAGCAGCGACTGTGGATGCCACCGTCTGCTGATCACGATAGTGCTTCCTTTTATGCAATTTGTATCCATTTGGCATGAAGCTTCCTACCACGATCTAGCATAAGAATATTGAACTATATCACTTGATTCATACATTGGTTTAGAACAAATGCATAAAATTCCAGGCACAAAACTAGAGATAATAGATTCAAGAGATTGTTTTATATAGCAAAAATGGTGGTTGTGAATATACTATCAGAGGAGCAAAAGCACTTACTTGTACAGGACTAGCAGCCACTAATATACCAGCAAGCCCACCACCTAGCACACGACCATCTGGCCCAGCTAATGAAACACTCAACCCACCAGTTCTACTTTTTACACCACCAGTGTCAATGACTGTAAACGAACCAGTTAAGGACAATATCTCAAAGCGACCCTGCAAAGCAATTTCAAATTTGGTCATAAATATCAATGTTGAAACAGTAGGGACAACAATATTAGCAGCAGAAGGTTAGAAATCATACCTCGTATGTTAAAATCCCGCCAGATGAACCAGGTTGCCGAATACTAACATTAGAAACAGCTCCATTAGCTGACAGAATACAAATCCCACGAGGACCCTTCTGCGAAAATGAAAGAATTTTTCCTGCAACATCCTGCAATCAAAAGGCAATGTCTCCAATCATGCAAATTAAAGAACTCAATACAGGATCTGAAATCCGTACAAATTACTCTCAATTAGAATTCTCATCATTTTTTTGGCTCTTGGCAACATTACCTCCCCAGTATTAACGGTGACCACATGTGGCGTGAAGTCCCCTCCAGCCGTGTTAGCAAACAACTCACCTGTGCAGATTTAAGATTTATATATAGATTTTGTAATTGATGTCCAAAGCAATAAGAATTGATTGATTCATAAAAATAAAAGCCAATTTCTGGACCCAAAATTCACCAACTTAGAATGATGTCTATCATAAATTAAATTTTTTTTTTAAGTCATAGTCTGCGAATAGAGAAAATAAATAATAGGTATTAAAATTTTAATTTTAAAATTATTAAAATGTCACATTTTAAAAATAATCAGATCTAATTGAACTTCAAATTTATTAATTTCTAGCAAATGGAGAAAAATGAGAAGCAAAAAACCAAGTCACTACAAATTTGCTATTTTGCTATTTTCCTTTTGTCAAAGTTGAAATTAATGTGAAAAACCCACCATTTATTAACTTAATCTTCCAATTCCCTAAGAAAGCATGAATCAACTACCCACAATGTGTTCGGTGAGCAATAGAGAAACAAAATATGCTAAAAAGGGATAAGTCTTTAAGGCTATATCTCTGGTTCACATTAGAGATTACATTTTTTTATTTTTTATTTTTTATTTTTTGTTTTCCTTGTTATGCAAGTCGAGAACTCAGAACTATCATAAAAGGAAAAAGACAATATAACAAAAGACATGCAACCAATCACAAGATTTTACTTTTCTTTTCTAACTTTCTGGACTTTCTTGGGAACCAAACGGAGTTCTGTATCAAACCAAACAGAAACAAAAACTTAAACTTTCTTGAACTTTAATTACCTAGAGAAGCAAGAATCTGCCAGTTGCCTGAACCAGGAGGCCTGCCTCTACCTCTCTTAGAAGAGGAGAACTCAGTAGGAGAAGAAGGAGATAAAGTGAAGCCAGTAGGCGAAGTTGTCATTGCTGGATACGGAAACCTGAGCTTGCCATCTGCATCATATTTTCTTGGTCTCCCTCTCTTTTTCTTTCCTAAAGAATCAAGCCCAGTTCCACTTCCAGGACTCCCTACTATTCCTCCACCTGGTCCTGGAATTGCTGTTGCTGCACTTATTATTGCTCCAGCCGCTCCTACTCCCTCAGCTGTTGCTGCAGTATCAAGGTTTCTTTCCAAGCTCATGGTGATGTTCATATTCATGTCCATGTTCATGACCTGAGGCAACACCAGGCTACTCACTGGTGCAGATGGTGAGTCAGTGTCGGAGTTGCCTAGTGACCCAGATATGGTGCTATCCTTTTCTTCCATTTTGAAAATGGAAACCCAAAAATGGAGTTCTTCTCAAGAAGACCAAAAAGTTGGGTATAAGTATGCTTTGTTGGGGAAGCTTTTTTGTGTTTAATTAGAAGCGGGAGAGAAGAAAAGAAGGTGAAGTTTGAAACAAAGACAGGTTTCCTTCAAATGGCGCCAGAAATTGAAGATGGTGTAGCTTTTTCTTTTCTTTTAACTTGGAAGAAAGAGAGAGAGAGAAATTTAGAGATTTTATAAACTTCCCTCCATTAATGGAGGTGGGAAACTAAGGTCTTTTTCTTGTCTGGACTCCACATCTGAAAACAAGGTCAATTACTAGAATGGTGCTTCTATTTGTATCATGTTTTTACTCAGCACAACTATTTTTTTTTCAAAATTATTTTTTAAAATTATTTTAAAGTAAAATTATTTAATTATTTTTTCTCTCAATTATAAAAGATTTTGGATACGTATGTTTAATAAATTTTATAATTTATTGAATTTTCATATATGATAAATAAAAAAAAAGATTACATTTAAGGTTTAAAAAATAAAATTCAGTTAAAAATTTTCATAAAATGAAGAATTTTAAAAAAATTATAAAGAAAAAGTACAATTTATTTCAAATAATTATAAATTCATTTGCAATTTGATAGAAAAAAAATTTATGCATGTGAGTTTTCAAAATTTTTTCTTGATTTCAACGAACTAAGATAAAAAATTTTGAAAGACTTGTAAAAGTTTTCGAATTTTACAATTTCTAGATTTATAAATTTAAAAAATTTTAAATAATTTCATTTAAAGTAATTTTGAAAAAAAAAAAGTTGCAAAAATAAGCTATTTTATTAGATGCCTTTTATTCATTTTAACCCTACATTGCCCCTATAGCAATAGAAAATGACTTTGTTTTTTTAATCAATTTGCTTGGTTTTGCACTTAAAATAATATTAAAAAAATTTTAACATGTGGCATTTAGGGTTGCTTATACTAAAATTTGAAAAAGGAATGTGGGCACAATGTTCTTGTTCTCTTTTTTGACAATTCACCTAAAGAATAATTCAAATGCTTACAAAAGTAGAATGAGAAAAAAAAAAAAAAGGTTTTGAATTAATATAATAATACTTTTATTTTAATATAAGTGGGCAACATTATGATATCATTTAGAAGTTTTACATAAACTTCTAATTCATCATATAAAATTAAGCCCACATAAGACTTTTCAAATTTCATGAATTTGGTAATAACACCTTCACTTTTTTTCAATATTAAATATTAAAAAATTATCTCATCTATCATCATTGAACATTTTAAATCCCACAAATAAAATAATAATGTTACACATATTTAAATTTCATAAAATGATAAGATGATATGAAAAAAAAAGACTTAAAGTGGTTTTAAATTTGAATAATAATTATATATGAGTTTAATAAGATAAAAATATATATTTTATATTTTCATATAGATATAAATTATAATAAATAATTTTTGTATAAAATATTATATAAATATATAAATTTTAATATTTTATATTAATGAATATACAATTATTAGATTTACATATTTATTAAAATATATTAAAAATAAAAATTATAATAATTTTTTAACCTCACTTATAAAATTAAAAAATATAATCTTAAACTTTAATCTAATTCAAAATTTAAAATCAAAGTCATTTGCAAGGTAATTATAGACTGTAAAAATCTCTTTTTGTTTTTTGGAAGAAAGGGATTCAAGCTATACTTTTTGACCAAAAAAATTATGTATCCAATCAAATATTTGGGGATTTTTTTTATTTTTTTAATTCCTTCTAAAATAGTAGACCTAAAAATAACTCGTGAGGCTACAGCAACAAGTTGAAGTATAGTTTAGTAAATTATGATATCAATCCCTTCTTTAGCTATTGTTTAAAAGGAAGGGAATTTAATCTAGACATGGATTTTATCAATTTTTTTGTATGATATAATTGAATTTATTATATTATCAGATAAATATTAATTTTGATAAAAAAAATTTTAATATAAATATTTTAATTAAAAAAGTTTAATCACAATTATAATAATAATTATTATTACTTTTAATCTAACAAAAATTAATTTCATCACTCGTTTAAATAAAATTTTAAAAGATAAACTTTAAACCTTTAAAATTGGGTTAGAAATGCAGTGAAACTGGTGCTTTGCTGTTGAAGCAACAAACAGTGACATAAAATAATGTTTTTTTTTTGTTTATTTTATAAAGTACCTCATTTTTTTAAAACTAAAAAAAGTTGAAATCCCTAACTTACGCTTCAAAGCATAATTGGAATATGAATTTTCAATTTGTATCGTTATGTTCGTAATTTCCATGAAGTTTTTTTTTCTTTTTAGTGGGGACCTCAAATTGATATTTTCAACCACAAGAATGGTGAAAAGGCACTTAAGCCCCTACTCTCGTACATCGATAATATATTAATTAAAAACTAAAACATCAAACATTTTTTAATTAAAAGTTATGATATTCTCTTTTATATATTGAATAAAAATATCTCCCACCAATTTTTTTATTTTTATAATTAAAAGGTCTTTATTTGACAATAAATAAATTGTAAATGTTTAAATTAAAATTATTAAATATTATTTTTAAAACAATAGTATAAATCAATTTACTCAAATCTTCGAATTTAAATTTCTTTTACATTTTACTTCAAATGAAATTTTACATATTATTATTACATGCCAAAGAAGAGAAAATATGATAAAATAAAATAATATTATAAATTAAATTAAATAATATTATTTTATATTATATTTGATGTGTGTAAAAATTAATATATGATAATTAATTTATTGATCAAAATTATTTTTTCAAAATTTATATAATTTAATTTATTAATATAATTTTTAAAAATAAAATAAGATATGTAAGTTTAATATCATAAATTAAAAATAATTATCTTCATTTTAAAATAATTGAATTATCTTATATCAAAAAAATAATTAATTTTTTTAAATATAAATTAAATATAATATAAAATAATTATTATTCTACTTATCTATTATTTTATATACCAATAACTTATGTTCGTCTTTATCATCACTTTATTTTAATCGAATAACTACAGTAACACTTGCAAATGAGAGTAATTTTAAGTTTGCAAGCTGTTCTCCGCTACGAGAATTTGAGTTTTATTAACAAATTTAAAAGAGAGGACTGCCTCCCTTTTTTTTTTTAAATATAATTTTTTTTTTCTTTTTGGTTGTTCATGTCTTTTAACGAAATTTCATTCGAACCCTACTATTTCAATTAAGTTCCAAACCTCTTAATCATTCTCTTTGAGAATCTTTTATTAAAATAAAGTTTGTTGTAATTAAAATCTTAATTATTTTATATAAAGCGATAATAAAATAAATACAAAAATTATAATAATACATTTTCAATATGAAAGTTACAGTTGTTGCAAAAATTTTCATTATAATGTATTTACTCTATGAAAATTATAAAATCAATTTATGTAAAATCAATCAATATCATAATAATAATTAGACTTAGGTACAATTTAACAAATTTATTTAATGGCGCACCCAACCATTGAAAAACTTTTAAAATGCTTGTAAAATACATGTAAATGATGTAATAATTAAGCCAAAATAAATATTAAAATTGAAAATTGAATGAAATTTATTTTGCCACTTTTTAGTTCAGGAGCACACGGGCTAGATACTAAGATAGGATAGGAAAATTTCTATATCTTCCCCCTTTTTTTTTTTTTTCCTAAACGAGTGAGTGCTCGCATCATTTTGCTAGTTTGCCTAAAAATGGCCAGTGAAAAAATATAAAAAAGAAAAAGGGAGAAAAATAAAAAGAAGGAAAACGGAAAAATCCAATTCCAACACTGCAAAAAGCAAACAGTGGATATAAAAGCTGTCGGTAAGACCGTTGACGGCGATGACCAAACCAAACACGCAATTATTTACAACGTCATTAAACAAGAAATTATGTAATAAAGGAGCTACAATCCTCTGCACCAAATTTTATTCCCATACTTAATCCAGTCCATGCGATTCGATCGCCCAGTTCCACCGAACGGCCTTGATTTTCTCATCAAAGACCTTAACCCGCGTAAGTTTTGTGGGATTGGCCGGCCAACAAATCCAGGTTCCAGCAGCAGTATCCAATTGCAGCAAAGTCAATTCCTGGATATCCTAAATCTCTTGGGACCAATCAGGATCCAGCCAGGACAATTTTCCATTACAAACACCTCTCTCTCTCTCTCTCTCTCTCTCTCTCTCTCTCTCTCTCTCTCTTTTTAAATATTTGTATTTTTAGTAATTATGAAATTCAAATTACATTTTGGGTCATTACTACTATTTATTATCTATAATATTACTGAATTTAATATTACAAATCAAGTAACATTAATTTAGTAAAAAAAATTATGCAATAACTAAAACATAAAATAAATTATATATTTGTAAGGGTATCAAAGTTTTTTTTTTTTTTAGTTGGAAATAATTTTAAACTTTTTAAACTCATTATTATGCATTTTTTTTCACTTCTAAATAAGTGTACAATCACTTATATCATTCATTTTTTAATATTTATAACTAATATATCATTTAAATGTTTTGGGTATTTCACAAGATTATATGTATCATAGTAATATCAATAATATCAATCACGTGGGTTTTAGAAAAAAAAAAAAACAATACACTTAATATTATACTTTGCATCGTTTTTTTAATTGATCAAAATTAAAAAATTTTTGTCAACTCTTTCTTTATCTCACATTATGAGGTATTTATATTATTTTTTCAAGTGTTTGTTTGAGCTCGACAATTTTAAGGGTGACTAATCATGGTATTTAACGAATTAATAAAAAATTAACTTTTGAATTTTTATTTAGAATTTTTGACATTATCTCCTTTTCTCACTAAAAGTGAGAAGAAAAAAAATTTTCGTTGAAAAATAAAAATGTTGTCCTATGTTTTTTAATTGTGGATTGAGAAATGGATTAAAAAAGTGTGACATTGTCACGTTATTTATATTAACGAAAGTAGGAAAGTGAGGACATTGAAAAATCAATGGCAATGTGGTTTTAGAGTAAACATAGAGTTGTTAATAATTTAATTTGTGGTTGTTGAACCGGTTTGAATTTGGTTATTCTTCCGGATCCTATGAGCCAAGTTTCACCTAACCCACCAACGCTCTTAAAATGTGTATTATGCACCTAAGACATTAGATATAATTTGCATATATATAGTACATTGAAGCCTACAAAGGGAAATATGAGAGTGTATCCAAGAAAAAGGCAAAATACTCTCAATAAGGTTAAAAATACACTAAATTTCATTATTAGTTTATAATCTTTTCGTAAAATTCATTTAATTTTTATGTGTGATTTAAAAGTTCAATGTTTTCATTCATGATTTTTTTAGATTATTTCAAAATTGTCCATTCACCTACATTAAAATTTAAATGGAACTTGACATGCTTCGATGAAAATGCTTAAACTTCACCATCTCAATCCCCTATTATGTGAAAAAAAAAAAAAGGTAAATCAGATATTTTTAAAGTGAAAGATAATATAAAAATTAATAATTTTTAAAAATTTTACTCATTAATAAGATGCTTAATTAGAAACTCAAAATTCAAATCTTCCCATAATTATCAATACATACTGAATGACTCTACAAATTTTCTTTCGCTTTAGATTTTTCATTTTTTTCTTATAGTTGTACATATATTAATTAATATTTTATTATGTTATTTTAAAGATAAAAAAGTAAAAAAAAAAAATTCAACAAAAATTCAATAATTATCCAAGCTTCTACTATGTTATTATAATCAATTAAGTTATCAAATATCTATTTTTATCAATTGAGCCATTATTAAACGAAAACTAATTAACCATCAACACTCATTTACGTTAAATTGAAGGCTTAATTAGGGTGAAAATAAATGTTTAAGGGTTTAACTCATCCGAAATAAAAAATTCAAGATTAAATTAATTATAATAAAATGTAAAGAGCTTAAATGATTGCTAAATTTTTTATTGAATGCATTGTTACCCTTTTGCATATTTTAAATATTAAGTTTATATTTGATGTATTGTTAGTGTCTAAATTTTATACATTATCAATAAATCAGATGATATCACTTCATTGATGAATAAATATCAATCCTTAAAATAAATATATAAAAATTTAAATTAAAAAAAAACTTATTTATTAATGAGGTGTCATTATTTAATTCACCTTATTAATAAGATGGTATCATTTGAATCACTGATAGTATATATACTGATAGTATATAAAATCTATATACTGACAGTACATCAAATATAAATTCATAAATATTAATAGAAAAAATAATTGAACTAATGTCTTAACTTAATTGATTCATATAGATCTTTTTAAGAGTTGATACCTAATAAATTTGAAATTTAAATTTTAATATTTGTAATTTATTTATTTTGACATTCATTGTATAAATTAAAAAAAAATGTAAAATAAGGTGGATTATCCCTATTGATAAGCATGTGGGGTTAAGGAGTTTCAAGCCAACCCCATATGATGTATTATTTTAAGACTTTCTTTGACAGTTCATTGTGCTCTTCAGGATAATCAAAACAAATAAACTTGGTTTTCCAATAAAATGCCTTGACAAACGATAGTAGTAGCTCAAAAAAAAAAAAATGTCAACTCTTGACTTTTGAATTATCATTTCACAACAATATAATAAATGAATATATAGGCATGAAATAAAAGCTGAAAAGTTATAATTAAGGTTAAATGCAAAGAAGCAAAACCCTTTTGGATCGGCTCACTCCTTGAACATGTTAGAGATGATCTACTGCTCATTTCCCTCAACCTTATATTCCTCTTTTTTTGGGCAATCTGCCGTCTGGTGAGCTAGCATTTTCTTCCTTTTGCCAACCTATATTCATGACTTGTTTTCCTTTCTCATAATTGTCTTTTTTTTTTTTGTTCCTGATAAGGATAGCACCATCATCTATTTCACTGATGATCACTTAATTGAACAGATAATAAGCTGCCAAGGACGTTAAATGCAGTAGGCAAACAAAGCATTCGTTTATTTTTGTTTACAAACGATATGCTGCTAGGCTAGGGTAAGTTAACTTCTTAATTCATGTGTGATCCGTTAAATCCGACATAAATAAATTTATTTAAACCGAGTTGAAAAAATATGTATTGTATGAAATTTAGAAAACTCTTACTGCTGAAAAGAAGAAAATTCTATTAAGGAATTTCCCTTTTTTTCATTAATTCTTAACTGATCTAACCATTCTTTTGACAATTTTAATGCTCCCATTTTGAAAGATGAATAAATAAATTTAAAAGGAAGAAAAGAAAAGGGTGAATTATTTGATCACCCCTTGCTTTGGGAGGTATATGCTAATGGAGGAGACTGTTTTCCATTATGGAATATCTTTGCCTTTTTAAGGACTACCCCATAAAATTAGGCTTTCTTGAATACAGTAAAAGGATACAACAAGTGGTCAAACAGTTGGTCAGATGGATTATTTCATGACCAAAGTACATACTTTGGTGCAAGAAAACATCATTTTCAATGAATGGGGGCACTGGTTATACAATGTTCTCTACATCCCAGTAAGGCTGTAACCCATCAGAATGTAGTTCAAAAAGTCTTACCAACAAAATCTACTTGACTTTTCAAACTCCCATGTGATGCAATGTATAATATTTCACCTAAACCTATATGCTTTTCCCATAAGAATGAGATGATATGAATTTGGATAGAGGAGCAGATGATGCTTCTTCCAAAGATAAAACCATTCCAATTAGCAGCTTACCATTCTACCATAAAATTATTTTGATTTGGAAAAAATATCATGCATCAATCATTAAATTAAATGCTTGGATACTACTGGTAAATTTCTATATACCATGAGAAATGAATTGTTTTTTTTTCCCCCTTTCATATTCCTTGACATTCTGGTTGGTCAACGTGCAACCTGTCAGGCTAAAATGCCAGGTTTTTTAAGAGAAGACAGAAATATATAGTCTTGGTTTGGTTAAGATATTCAAAATCATGGAAACTGGGATGGTTATAGCAAATTTTTCATGAAAACAGCTAGAAACAAGTTTCAGTTTGGACCACAAAAGAGTTGAAGCTCTGTAGGTTTGAATTGGGTATACTTTTGTTTTGAAGCTTATGATCTTAGATCCATTGATCAGTTATGGCCAAATTAGAAAAACCAATACAAAATCCGAGACGAAGAAGTGATAGCTAGGCAAGGGCAAGAAAATCTTGAGAAAAAAAAAAGGAAGAAGTATTTTATCTTTGCTCCTGCGTGAGCCATAAAATCAACATTAAAATTTTTATTTGGATTAAGCAAAATTCTAGACATTTAATTCAAGTTTTCTGAAATTTGAGTTTCTTTTGCAGCCATGTTATTGTTTTATTACTGAATTTTTAAAGCTTTAATTGTAACATAGTTGTAATGATAATTATAACACAGTGAAAGAATTCATTCCCATCATGTTAGCAAAAAAATTTTATTTGGATGAATGATAAGATTAATTATTATGATATTAAAACAGTAAAAAAAAATTACTGTAGTTGCAATTGAAAAAAAAAAATTATGATTGAAAAATATTTATATTAAACGAATTTTACTGTAATTAATATTTGAATTTAATCGATGGTATAACGAACTTAATTACACTACATTAAAAGTGTCACGAAATCCAAACCCGCCCTCCAATTAATCCACCAAAAATTGAGCAATTCTTAATAAAAATGTTGAGCTACAATACAAGAGCTTCAATTTCTTGTTGGTCATAGAGAATCCAAGCTTGGGACTGGGAAAAAGCAACTTATAAACCCCACATACATCTGATTATTAAGTGTTCGATAAAAAGCACAGTAAATATCAATCTGAAATTGGAACTTTCCCTTTCATTTGGGTTTGATTTTGCAAATCCTCCCCCCCTCTTTTGTCGCTGTACCTGCATGCGGGCCCAACTTTGTGATCTCTTTATTGGGCCCAGCCATCCCAACACCAGGCATCAATTAAACTCAAATTTTCTCATCAATTACATTATTATATCTTTAGTATTTGAATTTTGAAAAAAAAAGATTATGTTTATTTCAACCCATTTGACTGTATTTGAACTAAAATATGTTACTAAATGAATAAATTACTTATAAATTTTGAGAAGTATATGTAGGTGGGTTATGCAAATTATGAAAAAATCTTTCAATTTATTAAAAAAAAATAAAAAGTGAACCCAACAAAAAAAAAAAAAGAAAGAAAGAAGTTGGCCCTATTCTCAAGGGAAAGGAGTAAAAAAAAAAAAAGAATAAACAAATTAATTAATATTAAAAATCCCAAATAAAAAAGATTTGTATGGCTTTGTTTGCCTTTTTCTTTTTGAGCATCTTTATGTTTTTATCATAAAAAAGAGAGGAAAAAAAATGACAATTCTCAAGTATAGATAAAATACTAATTTCTAGAAAGGTGGCCAAAACTTAGTCGGCAAGAAAATTTTTTGAAATTTAAAAATAATATTTTTCATAATAAAAATTTTAAAGAATTTTATTCAAATTTTAATATTTGAAAATTTTTAAAATTTTATAATTTGAGTATTTCTACATATTTGTTTCATATAAAACAAGTATAAAATATAAAATTATCATATTATAATTTATATTGATATATCAAATATAAAATATATATTTATTTTTGACAATATATATAATTTTTGTTAAAATTTTATATTATATCATTTTCATATAATTAATTAATTATTTTTTTATTTTCATAGTAACTACTAAGACATCTTTTATTAAAAAAATCCATGTAAATGTTAATTACTACATATTATCCCCTATAAAAAAAAATGAAGGTCATATTTGCTTACAAATTCTAACACTTCTTTTTTGAAGTTTTCTTTGCCTAAAATTTACATTATTTTTTTTATCATTTAAAAATCATATGGCTTAGAGCTCATTGAAATTGGATCCACTTCCAATGCAAGTTAACGCTACAAAATTGTAATCTTTGAAGTCGTTTCCCATTTCACATAACAACAGTTGTACATTTTCAGCTTTGAAAAAGAATTTGCCGTTTCGAAATTCTCACTTCAGAGTTGAGTTTAACGTGCGACAAGACAAAAGCCAAAAGCAAAGCAACAAGGTGACGGCGTTGAACCTGGCATCATCACATTTATTTACATCCACAAGATCCTAACTCTGGGTTTCCACTTTTAACCTCGGTTTGTCCGATTTTCAGTTTTCTATCTTCTTTTGTCTCTTCCTCTATCTACTTCTGTTCTTCACCCTTATGAGCCCCTTCTTCTTCCCACTATCTGTTTCAGTGTTGCTTCATGGGGATGCATCTTTTTACTTCTTACCCCTTTAAGTTTATGCTTTGTAATTTAAATGCATTTTTTGCTGGTTTACTTGTTGCATTGTTGTGTTTTTGGACTTCTAAAGTCTGGGGTTTTTTGGTATCTGCGTTTAGTAAATGTTATAGTTGATTAGTGATTTGAGTTGCTACTCACTATAAAGGGTCTAACTTGGCTAATCATGGACTGGTGTGAAATTTGCTGAATTAGGCTGTTTGATCGTAAGTGGGGAAATATAAGCTAATAGGGGAAAAATAGAAACTTTTAAGACTTTACTTCTTTGTGCTTTAAAGGGCCTTAACCAGCAGGAATTTAATAAATCTTAGAATTTGAATTTTCTATTTTGTGTTTTATATATACACACAAGAAGAAAGTTATGTTTATGTATATTTGAGTTCTTTCAATTTAGCGGAAATAGTGGTCTGATCTGTGCCATTGTTTATGCTTCAATAAAGGGATTGTAAGATCTTTTGAGAATGTTTGATTAGTACTTAATCTCTAGTATATTGGATTATGAGACGCGAGATGGTGATTGAATCATGGTTTGGCAGTTTATGGTGGAATTCAAGGAAGAGTGCTTCAGAGAGTACTGACAAGGTGGTGCTTGGAATCTTGGCATTTTTACAGGGTTTGCTTACTCATTGCCTGACTCAGTGACTCTAAAACCAACTATCCCTGGGGGCTGACTAAAAATAGCTATAAAAGCCAAGCAGGAGACAAGGCAGGGACTGAACTTCATCCCCGACTCTGGCATCGGTTCTTGAAATGAAACTTAAGTTGCCAGCTCAGTGTCTAAGTTGGTGCATTTATGGCAGTTTTTGGATGATAGGGAGATCTTGAAGTTGAGGGAAGAGATTGCAAACTCGATTGGAATCCAAAGGGTTGTATCTGATGATGGAAATTACCTTATGGATCTTGCACTGAATTAGGTAATTGAGAATTTTGGAAATCAGGCAACATCTGTGGCCAGGCTTGGGAAGAAGTGCACTTACCTTATATATCACCGTTTTGAACATTTCATAAATGATCCAATTTTGAACAGTTTTGAATGGTTTGGGTGGGAATATCACTGGAAGAAGATGGAGAGGAAAGTAAAGAAAATGGAGAGATTTGTTGCAGTACGATGCAGTTGACTCCAGAGGTGGAAGTGCTGGCAGAATGTGATTAAACTCTTAGGAGGATGCAGAGAAATGCCAAGTCAGATTAGTGAAATTACTTGAGTTTCGATGGAAGGTAATGTGGCAGTTTCAGGAAGTAAAAAATCTATGTGAGATGTCTACATGGGTTAGAACTTATGATTACATTTTCTGGCTTCTGTTGAGATCACTTTTAACAATACTTGAGAGGAAAAAAAAAATGTCTTTGGGACCAATCAAGTGGCATCTGTAGATGGTAACAATGATTTTGAATCTATTAATAGTAACTGTCTTTCATGCAGCCATTGCTTTTCTACTCTAATACCATCCTCAGTATACCCTTCTGATAATAATCTGTGTGGATTCTCCACTGGACCTCTTGGCTGGTCATTTTCAAAGTCTGTGCAGACAACTGGCAAGCATCTACAATTACATTATCAGTCTGCTGCTTTACATTTCAAGCAGCCACATTCAAAAACTAAACGAGGTCATGTTGGTGTTGGGCCTTTTAAAGGATGCATGTCAGCTGGAAGTAATTCTCCCATTTTAGAGAGCTGCAAGTCGATTGGCACTAGAAATATCGGGTTCATTGGTGCTTACACCAAAAATATTGACAAAATAAACAGTTCACAGATGGAGTCATTGTCCTGCAGCAATAAAATATATTCTAAACTATCCACTTTCAATACCAAGCGCTTGTTGAATGCTCCTACATCAACACTTGGTGATGGTGCATTATCTCTCCACTATGCAAACATGATTATCTTAATAGAGAAACTAGTTTCGTCACCTCACTTGATTGGCCTTGATGCAAGAGATGACCTGTACAATATGTTACGTACAGCTATGAGAAATGCTCTATGTGTTAAACTTAACTTGTATGTGAAGAATTTGGCTTCATTCATCCATGATGCTTCTCTTGCAGCAAAGTGGAGTCTAGCACTAGTGCGGATATTGGAATGGCTGACTCCCCTTGCACACAACATGATTACGTGGCAATCCAAGTGTAATTTTGCGAAACAGCATGTGGTTTCCGGGTCAAATGTACCTTTTGTTCCGACGCTACACTTTGCCAATCGAGCAAAAACTGAAGCAGCTATTACAGAGCTTCTTGTAGGCCTTAATTATGTCTATAGGATTGGGAGAGCACATAATGAAAAAGCTTTACAGGACTTTGCTGGCTGTGGCTGTACCAGTGTACCCAATATTTGCTCAAAAGGGATGGCATAAGATAACTATCAACTTCCTGAAGCAATGCTCAATGCTTCCATGAGGCTTCTTTTTAATGTCCAGAACAAAGAAGAAATTCATCCCATCATTGAGGTACTGCATTGAGTGTTATGTCGAGCTCATTCTATCTAGTTCGGTTTATTCATTTGCAGCTAATAGATTCTTTTGTTTGTTTATATATAGTCAATGAATTTAGGTAGCTAGCCATTTGTAACGAATATTACTTATGGTAACATAAGCTTGCCTTGGTCCTGTCGGAGTATCGGCATTCCTCAAGCATTACATACTGAATAAGATGTTTTGCAACTTTATCGCTGTTAGTTAAAACGCTATGATTTTGAATGCCCTGCTACCTCATAACTATAGGTACTACTCTTCACAAACAAAAAAGCTAGGGTGACATTGATGTTGTAGTGTCGATAGTTTGTCCTGAGTGATGGGAATCATTTATGCTTTGGTTCTTTTTTCTTGTGGCATGGCCTGTGGCAATGTGATTAAAAAAAAATGATGGGATACCTACAAGTACTTGAAATTTATCAGTACCAAATAACTAAACTATAGGTTCTGAATTTTATGGTTGCAGTGACAAAGTAAGATAAGCTTCTTGAGAGCTCATTTTTGTTTTACCAATGTACTGTACTTATTCATGCCTATCATATTAATTTGTCTGTTGCAGAGGATTCTTCAAAGTACTTATTAATGGTGTGAACAATTAATCTTGCGTGATCATCTTGCATACATGACATGCTTCTTGGGTATTGCTTCCAATGGTATGAGCTTTCGTATTGTTATCCCCACCGTTTCATTCATGTCTAAAGCCTCTTTCGTGTTGTTGCTTGCAAGCTCCCAGTCAAAGGAATGTAGCAAGGGTTGTAAGCTAATGAGATGTCTAAACAAATTCGTCTCCCAGATCCAAAAGGGATCAACTCAAAATTCTATCCCATGTAGTCTATTTTTTTGGCCTAAAAATCGTTCGGTCTTGAATGTCAAGGGAACCTCCCCTTTACAAGCCTGCTTACAATTTACATGGCTCGTTCAATGTCCTGACAATGTTCCCGTTGGTCTCCTGGGTATCCAACCATTTCTGGACAGGGAGGAACTAGGAAATCGACAAGTTTGGCTGCCCAGTCCATTCCATGACCTTGTTCATGGCATCAAAGAACTCTTTCCCTTCTTTTGATCGACAACATGAAAGCTCCCGCCACAGCACGAGGTTGCCAAATGCCAACCAGGTTAAATGACACAAGGAAAAGAGAGTGAGCCAAAATTTCCTCACCTTCTCCCATAGCAGATACTAATATTATATGCAAACAAGAAGTGTATATTCAGTGTTATATAATAATTTGATTTATGATAAATGAGTTTCAATGTGAATCTTATGGAAAAAAAAAATTAGAAGTTTAGGAATTGCCCGTATTTTGTACTCTTCTTGTTCTCATGTCTATTCTATGGTCCGGTCATGAGTCGCATTGCTAATATCAAACTTCCAGTCAAAGAAATGAACCACATAAGACAGCCAAATTTAATTACACGTTGGTTTCAAGGACTAATTAAAGGATTATTAACTGTAATTAATTATAGTCAGGAACATTGGTGTTCGAAGGAAACTGAATCAGCATCAAACAAACCAGAAGTCTGTCTCTCTTGAAATCACCCTAAAATTTGATCAAATTAAATTTTGTCCCAAATCCAAATAATATAATGAAATTTGCAGTACGAGACAGTGAATGAAAAATCTGCTTGGCACAATTTCCATGCAAGAAATGGTGATCCTGGGTGAAGTTTCCTTCAGAGATCCTGAGTCTTGACAAGTGCCCTTTCATCAATCCTTTGTTGTCAATTTTGCTAATCATAAAAAAAAACGTAACATAAACTATTCATCAGATGCTTTAGTATTATTATAAAATAAACTTGCATAAAGTTTCAAATTGACTTGCTTTACTCTAGTCTGCGGATTTCCGAGACTTTTTAGGAACTGCTAGTAATGGCTCTAGCTTTCTCATTGTTACACCCAATATGTCTTTCATGTCAATTGTCTCCTTGGTCACATTGCCTCCAAGTTCCCAATCAAAGTGGTGAAGCAATGAGCCTAAAACAAGGTGAAGAACTCTATCAGCTAGTGCCACACCTGCACACATTCTTCTTCCTGCTCCAAAAGGAATTAGCTCATAATGATTCCCCTTGTATTCGATTTTAGATCCAATAAACCTGTCAGGCTTGAAGGATAAAGGGTCATCCCACACTTCCGGATCCCTTCCAATTGCCCAAGCATTTACAAAAACTTGTGTGTTTTTGGGTATGTGATACCCCATAAAGTTGGTGTCATGGATTGCCCTTCTTGGGATAAGGAATGGAATTGGAGGATGTAACCGAAATGTTTCTTTTATTACTGCGTTCAAGTAATGAAGATTTTCGATGTCATTCTCTTCCACCTTTCTATTTGGCCCGACCACCCGAGTAAGTTCTGCTTTGGCCTTGATCATGGTGTCTGGATTGCAAAGCAGCTCGGTAAATGCCCATTCTATGGTGCTGCTTGTTGTTTCTGAACCAGCCAAAAATATTTCCTGGTCAAAATTTTCAGTAAGGGAGTTACAAAATGAATGCCAGGAATCAAGATGAGGAGCTTGTTGGAAAGTATTTTTCTGTTGGAGTTATGGCAGAAAAGCAGAAGTTGCATTAGAAGGCTAGTTGAATTTAGACTTTGTTAAGAATTGTTTAACCACCATTTATTTTAATTTCATCGCTATCACTCTTTCTAATCTCATCATAACTAATTTCACCACCCATACAAATAGACGACTATTAGTTTCCAGCTACAGCAGGAAATGAGTTGGCAGCTAGTTATTATTAACAACTGTAATGCCAGTTACTAGTTCTAAAAATAGGATTAGTTTACAGATATAAGACTGAAGACTGAAGACAAGTGCTTCCAAGGTTGGAAAGACGGAGAGCAACAACCCACCATTGGAACAAACATGGAAATCTTTTGTTTAACAAAACTATTCTGTTTTGAACAGAACAAATTCACCAATGAGCCTATGTAGAACGTCCGGTACAGAAAATGTCACTCGGCCATTGCCCGGAAAGGATAGCTTCCATCTAATTTGGCTGATTTCTAATTAATTGGATTCTATATGAGAATATGTCCTAAGATTAACCCTTGCCATTGATTTCTTGATTCTCAACTTTTATTTTCAAGACATTGAACCAAATAACAGAAGAAATATAGCAGCATGATATATTTCATTAAAGTAAGAGAATTACCAGGATGAAGATATTCAGGTCTTTGTCAGATAATTTGGCTGGTTCGTCCTTGCCATTTCCTTCAAACTCAATCAACAAATCCAAGAAATCCCTTTTATCTTTCCCGATCTTCTTCTCTTCCATTCTTTCCTTCACAAACTTGGAGGCAATCTCAATAGCCTTACCAAGATCCTTCTCCATCTTCCTTTTCAATCCCTGAGGGTCCAGCCACTGCAGCCACGGGAAAAAATCTGCTATATTTCCTTGCCCAGACAATGTCATTAGGCTCAACATGGTCATGAAAAATTCTGAACCCTCCTTTGAATCAGGATCGAACAAATCACGCGACAGCATAAGGTTTCCAAGCAAATTAAATGTCAACAAAAACACAAAACGTGCCACATGAATTCCATTTCCATGTGACTCTCCTTTCACCTTGCATGCCTCATCTTCGATCCATTGCAGCATATTATCGACACATTTTCTTCGTATAGAAGCTGTTTCATTTATCCGCTTGTTGACCAACATATCGACCGTAACTAGGCGCCTTAGCACACGCCAATATGAACCATACGGGGCTAGAGCTACGGAGCTTTTGTGGTAATCGTGGGCGCGCATGGTATCTGTGATGTTGCGCTCAGCAAAGGCGAGATCGTGGTTCTTGAACAACTCAGCAGCTGCTTTTGCTGAAAGAATTGCCATGGTGTTCACAGTGCCTAACCTGAGCCATATGACTTCACCATACTTGTCTCTCAGGCCGGTCAAGGTCCGGTGTGGCATGGTGCCAAGGTCGAACATGTTTCCAAGAATCGGCCATCCTGGTGGCCCTGGAGGGAGCTTGCCAGGGGTGAAGGTTCTTCTTCGGAAGAATAAGAACAAGGCTGATGATGAAAATATGAAAAGGCAAACAAGAAAACTTGGAGTCAAATCCATGATTTTGCAGGCCAAGTTCTAGAGTTCTTGGCAGCTTTCTACACTTACCTTGATATTATAAGGAAACATGCAAAAGGGTTGATTGAAATTCTACTTTATAAATTACTTTTTAAAAAATTTTTTTTATGTAATTATAAATATCATTAATAAATGTCGGATTCCATAGTTTTTTAATCAACAATTGTTTAGAAATTTCTCTTCTTTGCTTCTGTCTGATTTCATCTCTTGGCAAAATGACAAATTAAAGAAGTGAAAGCATTGTTGGCTGAGATAACTAGAAGACACAAACTTAGATGCCATCAATTATAAAATCTTTGAAAATATAAATAAACGAACAAATTAAGCATTTGTCCACTTAAACAAATTAAAGTATCATTTAAATTTTTTTATTTTATTACAATCAATTAAATAACTTCGAACATTTATTTTTATTTAATTAAAATTTTAAATATTTATTATCACTCAATTAAATTATTTATTAATTAATTAAAATCGTTCACTTGAATCACATAAATGTGGTGAGCGATAAAAAATTTCAATAAAATGATAAAATTTTGAATATTAATATAATTTTAGTTCAATTTTTTTTTAATGAAGGCTACGTACTACTCCAGGGCCCCAGCCCCCATGAGGTCAAATTAGCCGGCGCTTAACCATGCAATGTTTCACATGTAGTGGGTCCAAAAGACCATCTAATTTATTACTATCTAATACCGTACTATTTTGGTGCTACCATTAAAACTCTATTAATGAATATTTATTTCGTATGAACTATAAGATCATAGCATTTTTTTCCTTTTTTTTATTTTTTTTATAACGAAAGCTATCATTTGAAAATAAAAAAAAAAAAATTATTTTTTTAAAATAATTATATAAATTAGCTGAATTAAATTTTGAATTTTTTTTTGTTTTACATTTGGATAAAAAAAATGTGATTATGTATTATATAACTTTAGATCAATCTCAAATGAAAATGTTAATTACAAAGTTAAGTCATGATATATATATTTATGAAATAAAATAAAGTGATGACTCAACAATCTGGGATTCAAAGAGGCATATTCATGAGTTTATTCCATCAACAGAAAAGGAAAAGATTCCCGGTTTACCAGACATGTAGAGACAAATATCAAAAGTTCTGTACTCTAATGTTGAAGCATATTGTCTGTTAAAGCCGTCTTACTTGAAGAGAATCATCCTCCCGATTCCTCGCTCCCTTCCATTTTTTTTTTTCCTGTCTTTTTAATATGATGCAACTTTTTTTTTTAATAAATTTGTCAAGTTGATAACATTAAGATTTAAATAGTAAAAAAAATTATTATAATTATGATAAATAAAAAAATTATTATAACTATGATTAAAAAAAATATAATAAAATTTATTAAAATTAATATTTAAATTTAATTAATAATATAGTGAAATCGATTACACTGCACTAAAAAATTAATGAAATTTAAATCTTCACTTAAGCATAGATAAGCATGTTGTTATCTATATGCTTATTAATTCTCTGAATAATTGAAATAAGACAAGTTAAACTTTTACTTTTAAAATTGATATTATTTACACGTCGTTGTCATCATGTCTCTCCTATGTAGATTGGTCTTGAATATACTTTAAAATAATGGAAAAGATTTTATATGAAAATTTATAAGTAAAGTTGTAAAATTTTTAATAAAAATAAATATATTAAACTTAACATATTCAAAAATTTTATCACATAAATTAAATATGTAAAAATCAAAAGAAATTTAATAAATTTTGATATATTTATTAACATATGTTTTAAATAAAAATATTGATAAAATTTTTATTATTAAATAATTATTAATCAAATTTAAATTATAAATAATTTTTTAATAATTTTTTTACATATTAATAATTTTTATATTAAAATTTATCAATTTTTTAATTTAAAATTTTTATTTATTTATTTTTAATAAAAAATTTCAAGAACTTTATCTAGTATAAGTTTTGTCCTTAAATAACACAATCTAATAAAAGCCCAATTTCAACAAACCATCCACGGCCGCCCCATATAAGGCATTGACACGACCTTCAAGGGAGCAAATTTCTTATGTGCTTTGCCCATTCGTTCATTCATGTCCATATTCTCATGCTTAAGCCCATTAGCCAAGATCCAATCGAAAGATTGTAATAAAGATCCCCACGCAACGCGAAGCACACCAGAGGCAAGACTCGAGGGATTGCGAGCCATTTTAACCAAAGATACGTACGGTGGCCAACCTAACAGGAAAATATTGTTGCCAACCGTCGGCCACATTCTTGGCCCTGGTGGAAGCAGCCACGGTTTCTCCGAACGACAATTCTGGCGCTGTTTCGCCATTATTGCGCATCCAGCAATCCATAGCAAAACGGCTACTACTAACCCCAAAGTTTCGTAGTCCATTATTTTTTTGGTGTGGCTAAAATTAGGGTTGTTTGGAAATGTTAATAAACCCAAAGTTCCTTTTATATTAGTTTGTGAATGGTTGTGACAAATTTATGCATTGTTTTTTTCTTGAATATTCGAGGACAAACTTCTTGAACATGACCATTTATTTTCTTAATAAGACGACAAATCTTAAGTTATGTCGTCGTCATATATCTAAAAGAAAAATATAAAAATTACGAACTAATTAGGCGTAGAAACGTTCCTAACATCGTAGGCTTAGTCCCTGTTACTGTTGTAAGGTAATGGAATAACGTTCAAAGGAACGGATTTCCTAAGCGTTATGGCCATCCGCTCAGTCATGTCCAAATCCTCAGGCTTAATCCCATCTGCCAGGGTCCAATCAAATGAATGTAGCAGCGACCCCAACGCCAAAGGCAGCACAAGAGAGGCAAGAGGAACAGCAGGACACATTCTCCGACCAGACCCGAATGGTATAAACCCAAAATGTTGTCCTTTATAGTCCATCTTGTTGTTCAGTTCCAGGAACCTTTCTGGCTTGAAAACTAATGGATCATCCCACGATTTGGGGTCTCGTCCAATTGCCCGAACATTCACTAGAATCTGTGTTTCTTTGGGGATTGTGTAGCCCAACATTTTGCAGGAGGCCATAGCCAAGTGAGGGACTAAGAAAGGGAGTGGTGGGTGAAGTCTTAATGTTTCCTTGATAACTGCTGTAAGGTATGGCAGATTTTCAATATCATTTTCTTCAACCTTCTTTCCAGGGCCTATAGTACTTCTCAATTCAGCTTGGAGTTTCTCGAGTTTCGTTGGATTGTGTAAAAGCTCAGACATAGCCCACTCTAAAGTGCTCGTGGTTGTATCAGTCGCTGCTGCAAACATTTCCTGATATACATATATGACAAGGAAACCAAGTTAGCTTTTTGCATGCGTAAAAGATTGAAATTAGGGCACGTTTATAGGAAAGTTATTGAAAATAGACTATAAAGCATGACACTTGAAAATAGACTATAAATTTATATTTAATACATTGTTAGTGTATAGATTTAATACACTATTAGTAAATCAGATGATATCATTTCATTAATTAATAATTAATAATCTTTAAAATAAATATACAAAAATTAAATTTTATAAAAAAATTTACTCATTAATAAGATAACATCATCTGATTTATTTTATTAATAAAATAATATCATCTAATTTATTGATAATATATAAAATCTATATATTAACGATACGTCTAATATAAATCATATTTTTATTATTGCATCTCATTATATTGTATTTTATTTTTAAAAAATTACTTAATTAGTCTATATGCATGCTTACATGTCAAAAGAAAATAAGTAATAATTACTTACTAAAACAATGCTATTGATAGTTGTGGAAGAAAAACTTGATGGCTCCTCTGTACCATCACCATGAAACTCCAAAAGCACATCCAGGTAATCTTTTCTCTTCTTCTTTTCATTACATCCATTTTCCATGCTTTCCATCCTTTCCTTGATGAACTCTCCCACAATTTGAAAGGCATGTTCAATATGAAACTGTGTTCTATGTTTAATACCTTGAGGGTCAAACCCTTTCAAAATTGGAAAGAAGTCTGCTACATTTGGCTTACCAGCGAACTCCATGAACTTTTTTGCATGGTAAAAAAAATTTACACCTCTCTCCGATTTCGGATCCAATAAATCCTTTGAAAACATGAGATTACCAATGAGATTAAAAGCCAATAAGAAAAAGAATCTTCCGATATCGACGGCATGGGTTCCACAATTACTAGCATCTTCTATGAATTCCAGCATTTGATCTACGCAGTTTCTTCGTATGTCTTTCATGGCATCAAGACGGTTTCGGACGAAGAATTCCGTGGTGCATAAACGCCTCAACATCCGCCATTTTGAACCGTATTGAGCTGTAATAATAGACCCTTCATTGCCGTAATTCCCTTTCATGGACTCGTAAATTTTGCGGCCTGCAAGCTCCACGTCATGGTTCTTGAACATCTCACGAGCCACTTCTTCGGATGAGATGACCACGTAGCACATTGAACCGAGCCAAAGTGTCATGATGGGTCCATGTTGACGAGCCAATTTAGTGATAGACAAATGCGGTGGTTCCCGACTTAACTGGAAAATATTGCCAACCACTGGCCACCTTCTTGGCCCTGGTGGAAGCTGCCCAGCTGAGCCTTGGAAACGATGGAGCCAATTCACCATTGCACATGCAACCCATAAGATAGCCCCTGCAAATGCAATTAACCCAAATATTTCGAAATCCATTATTTTTTTTTTGGTTAGCTTAATTATTTTATTTCATTGTTAAAGCAGGTTTCCCTT
This sequence comes from Durio zibethinus, assembly GCF_047325235.1. Taxonomy (NCBI): domain Eukaryota; kingdom Viridiplantae; phylum Streptophyta; class Magnoliopsida; order Malvales; family Malvaceae; genus Durio; species Durio zibethinus. The sequence continues at coordinate 24,668,701 of NC_143173.1, forward strand.
AATTTATAGCGTAGTGATCGTTGATAGCTAGTTTACGTTGGCTACAGTTATTTTTTAGATCTTAAACGTTGAAAATTTATCCTCTTTTGCCTTGGGGGACCGGAATTTTGGTGTTATATTTTAGTTGCACTTTGAAATTTAACAAGCAACTTGTATACTGATTTAGTTGACAATGCTTTTGCCAACTTTTGTTTTTTACAAAATATGTTGTAATATAAGAAAAGAAAAAGAAACTGCAGAATACTATATTTAAATATTAAATTTATTAGACGTAATATTTTAAAATAATTTTATAAATAAATTGATTTAATCTTGGAATTCTTTGTAAATTTTAATTTTTTTAATTAAAAAGGTATTGATGCAATAGGAGGCATTCTCTTGTACCAAAAACAATTAATTAGGTTATTTATTCAATACTTACTATGGAAAGCCGCCAGGGATTAGGCGAGACGACTGCAAATAATTAATGCTCTATATTGATCACTAATTTGCTATTCATGCAATGCACAAATTATTTTTACTTTAATTTGTGTAAAAATATAAATTAATATTATTTAATTCCTTATATTTTTAAAATATACATAAATTAAGTTATTATTCATGCGATGCGTAAATTATCTTTAATTATTTAAATGTGTATACACATATAAATTAACATTATTTAATCACTTATATGTTCAAGATATATATAAAATTAATATAATATAATTAAGATATTAAATCATCATAAATTAAAATTTTTTACTAAAAATTTAACAAATTTAAAAAATATGAAAAATAATAGTTAAAGAATAATAAATATCCAAAAGATATTATAAATAAAAATATTGAGTACACCAACAAAATATTAAAATAAAAACTAATAATTTCATCACTTCAAATTAATTTTCTTCAATATGTATTATCTTCATCTTGTACAATCATTTTAAAGTACCTACAAATTTATATAATTTTAAGATAAATTTTGTTTATTTAAGATAAACAATAATTTTTAATGTTTAAACAATGTACTAAAAGCTTACTTTATTTCATAACCTACAATAATAACATCTTGTAGCAAGTGTGGTGTTTCCTTTATTTTATAGACGGGAAACGTGCTTACAGTTACAATAGTCTACACAATTCACCAACAGAAGTGAAAAAAATCAAGCCAACTAGATTTGAAAATTTTAATAATTAAAACTAAGCTCCTTTATATTAAGAAAAGTCAAGTTTTTCATGAGACAACTACCAAACAAAACCAAAACTAATAAATGTTAGAAAATAAACAATAATATGTAATCATTTGTTTCTAAGATCATTATTTCCAAACAATGCAGTTAATTTTTTTTTAGAGTAAAGAATGAAGTTAAATGTTAATCTACATGTTTGTTGATAAAAGGTTTCATGAAAACTACTTCACATATGCATCTATTCTCCTTTAGCACCCATATTTGAAAACAAAGAGTTCTATATATTTCGAAAAATAAAGATGCAAGTAAGCACTAAAGCAGAGTAATAAAATATCTACTTATCAATCATTCTTTGTATAAGATTAGTGCACGTAAAAATGGTGACATAGTATCATTGCATATGATATCAACACTTGAGGCTTGCAAGTAAATTTGTCAATCACCATATTATGAACATAAAACCTATTTTAGAAATTAAAGTAAATATCAAAAAACAAATTCAATGTAGATATTTGTAAGTTAAAAATAAAAAATATGTTATTAACACTTAAAAAAGAGAAGAATAAATGGCTTTGTGAATTGTAACTTTATACTTTGCAAAATATGAAGAAGTATAAATTAAGGCAGAGGAAAAAAGCAAAGAAATATAATTAATTTTAAGAGTTTCTTAACTTTTTTGTTCTAATATGTCATATTTGATCAATTTGAATTTAAAAATAATCAAATAATAGAGGATTATTATGAAATCTCTAAAAATAAAAATTATATTTGAGAATTTGACATTTAAAAGATATATATTTAAATTATCAAAAAAACCTTTTTTTTAAATAATAGGAAATCCATTTTAAATATAATATATGAGTACATTTTAGTTTTTTTTAGATTTAAAAGGATATATAAATCTAGATTATTAATAAATATATTTTTAAAATAATATATTTTATATTTGAGATTTATTCTTTTCTTTTAAAAGATTTACTTGGGTGTTTTAAAATTTTTTTTATTCTATTGATTTTTTTGTTTTTATTTCATTAGAAATTTTGTGATTTGGGTGGACATATGTAATTAAATTCATCTATAAATAATATAAATATATATTACTACAATTAGGCTTGGTAACGGGTCGAGTTGAAGCGAATTTTTGCTCGCTCCGAATTCGACTTGACTTTATAATCATAAAACCTGAACTTGACCAGACCTAAAAATTTTTTATTATTTTTTATACCCGAACTCAAGTCAACTCGATATTGTATAACCCCATATCCAACCCGACCCAAAAATAAGAAATTATTATTATTTTTTCAATATAAATATATAATTATATATAAATAAAAAATTAAAAAATAATTTTTAATATAATATCATATTGGGTCGATACGAGTTTGCTTAAAACTCGAACTTGACCCAACCTCGATTTTTTTTTTAATAATACTTGATGTGAAACCAATTTAAAAAAAAAAAAATCATATGAGGTCGGGTCGGAACCTGTTGGACTCGAGTTGAGTTGTTAACTCTAATTACGATTGGACTTTTTAGATTTAAAAAGATAGATATATATTTAGATAATAAGGAAATTTATTTTAAAATATATTTTTACGTTTGAGATTTTTAAATTTAAAAAGATATTTTCTAGATTATTAAGAAATTCATTAAAAATTTAAAAAGATAATATATTTAAATTCAATTTTATTGATAATAATATTATTATTTACAAATTTTGTTGGTAACAATATATTTAAATTATACATTTAAAATATATATTTAAAGATAATTATATATATTTAAAAATAAAAAATAATATTTAATTATTATTTTCTACTGTATCATTCAAAAAAATTCTAAAGTCTTGAATTTGTATACAAAAACTTTTCTGTTATTAGTTGACAGTGGCTTGATAATAGGCAAATAAGCATTAGATCAATATTTTTTTTCATAAAAATATATCAAGATTTAAATAAGCCTGATAAAACCCATTGAAATAGCAATATAATGTAATTAAAAGTTACTAATTAACTGAGAAAGAAAGAGAAACTAACCTAGAAAACAAAAGAATGATGTATTTTAAAACATAAGAACATGAAATGGCACATATAAAAAAATTTAAATTTAAAAAATGAATTTATATATCTAAATTAAAAAATAAATTTAAATTTAAATCAATATTTTTTTTATAGATTACACCTAAAGATAGTTAGGAAGCAAATGTAGTTATGAAAAAAAATAGGGAAAGAAAAGAAAACAAATGGGTTTTCACATTACTTAAAAGTTCAACCTTATATAACTATTGGATTATATATGTGCTTTTGTGCCAATAAGTAAACAATAAAACAAAAAAAGGTATGATAGGAATGAAAAATAAGAAAAGAAAGGAAAGAAGTGGGATTTAACATTAAGTAAAAATTTAACCTCATATGACTATTAGATTATATAAAAAGTTTATTATCATGTCAATCTTTTTCCTTTAAAGCAATTGAATAAAAATTTAATTAAATCATAAAAAATTTTTTGACACATCTTCACTATTATAATTGTGATCTAAATATTGAAAAGAATGAGAATATAAAAATATTATTATTTTTTAAAAAGAAAAAAAATATATAATTAAATAATAAATTAGCTCATAATATTTACGTACATTTATTTATATGATTTTAAAGAAATTTTTGAAAAAATATGAAAATAAAAAAGTAGTAAATGTGTGTCAAAGGAAAAATAATTAAAAATAAATATTATTTTTATAAAAACAAAACAATAAAAGTAATAATACGTTTCAAAAAGTTACAAATTAAAAAAAAAAAAAAAACTCTTCACCTCATTCTATTTATGGGTGTAGGATGATAATTAGGATGTTTAAACTTTAAATTATTGATGAATATCTTTTGAATTTAAAAAAATATAATAAGTGATATTTGTGTTTTTTAATTTTAAAAAAATTTAATGACTAAAGGATTACAAAAAAGTTGTCAAAGTAAAAGTATCCATTCGAGAAATTTAAATTTAAAAAGAGACATCTCTAGGCAAAATTTTAATCAAATAAAATTAATTTTTTAAGTTTTATATCTTTATTACAATTTATTAAGATTTTTTATTTTTGAAAAAAAATTCATAGAGAATTAATCATAAATAATTTGGGTAAAAGTTTTATTTTTTAAAAATGTTAATATTTGAATTAAGTATAGTCGATATTGTCCACGTGTCAAAAAAAGATATGTCCATCTAAACATCCACGTGACAAATTTTATTAGGTATTATTGTATATTATAATATAATATTTATAGATATGATTACTTTTATTTTGATTTTTTTTATTAATTAGTTATCATACATTAGGATTGAATTTTAGAATAAGATTAAGAAGTTTATCTATTTTTTTTATAAAAAGATTAATTTTAAATTTGAAAACAAATATATTATATATAATGAGTTTGTTTTTGAAATTTAACAGTATAATTTTTTATATTTTATTATATTTGAAAAAATATGTATCATCTTATTAATTTTATTACTATAATCTAAAAACTATATCGTCAATGGGATGTGATGCAACTAATTAACGATTTCAAACTCTAACATCCAACATATAAGCTGCATAAATTAATTTGACTCTTACAATATATTTGGTGGCTTTTGGTTTTAGTTACTTAGAAAACTCTAAAATGAATTTAATTGGTTGGCTAATTACCCTAAAGGCATGCATTAATTAAAGCAGAATTCCAACCATAATTTTGAATAAATCTTGAAGAAATTGATTTATTGATTGGCAATTAATAACAATTATATCAAGAGGTAAATCAATTTGACCAGCTGCAGGTAGACAATACTTCAAGTTTAACTTCTTGATAACAACGTTAATCATGGGAATTAGGTACATGGAAAGATTTAGAATATATATAAAAAAAAATTATAGGCTAATAACTGACTTTTTTCTCTATACCTTAAATATTACATTAACTGAGCATTTATATACGAGATAAGTATACGAAAATATATACGAACAGTCATATTCACCATAATAATTTTATACATATATATGTACGTTGGACCACTATAATTAATTGTGTTGGACAATGAACATATCTCTTATAGTATATACATTGAACCTTTAAAAGGTTGTTAGGCAAACCGGCCTTAATTTAATTAAATTAATTTAAGTTAATAAAAACATAATCAAATAATCACATAATTACATAAGAGATAATAATTTAATGTAATTCAGTCTAACTGACATATATACATAAATGAAAATAAAATTCATTAATTATAAAGAATTATAAATATATAAAATATCAATATTCAATCTCAAATAATACCTATAAACATTTTAATTCTCTTCTAATTTTACGAAATATTTTTAATACGAACAAACATATATTCATATGCATCTATGGATTATATATATGTAGACCTTTTATTCTTTTTTAATCCACTTTAACATATACACCCATAATGTTCTTTTCAATCTCTTTTAATTTGTCTATCTAACAAAACCCTATAATTTTTTTTATATTTTTTTCTTATATCTAATCCTATTGAGACTCACTATTTATCAGCATACAAATTTATCTATCAATAATCATTTTTCTCTTGAAATTATTCTTCTACAAATCTTTTTGTCCATCAAATAATATTTAGCCAATCTTATATCGAATAAATTTATATCCAAATCTTTTATGGGATTTGAGTCAATCCCAACAATCTCTACTTTGTCTCTAATTTCATCAATTATCAATCTTTATGCTGGATATACTTAACTCCATCAGCAATGAAAGTTTTGTAATAATTTTCTTTGTGTCTTTTCATACTTCACGCAAATTGATCTCTTAAAACACAAACTCGAACCCATCATTCAATCAAGTTTTTTTAAAGTTTGTCTCTTCCTATGTCTTAAATATTTTTTCTTAAATCAATTATGAGGCCAAGAAGTCAATTCAATTAAACAATAAAGTCAATAGAAACATAATCAAACAATCAATTAATCACATAAGAGATAATAATTTAATATGATTTAATCTAATCAGCTTACGTCCACATATGAGAAAAAAAAATTCACTAGTTATAGAAAATTATAAATATATAAATCATCAATACTCAATTTCCAATAATACCCATAGACTTTGTTATTTTTCTTTAGTTTTATAGAATATTTTAACCAAAACAAATATATATCCATATGCACCAATGCATCATACCTATGTAGACTCTCTTATTTTCCTCTAATCCATTTAAAAATATACACCCATAAGGATCTTCTCAGTTCTGTTGGGTGTGTTTATATCATAAAACCCTGTAATTCTCTTATATATTTTTTTTCATATATAACTTAATAAAGATTTTCACTATTTATAAGCATATAAACTTACTTATCAAAAATATTTTTCCTTTTGAAAATTTTTTTCTATAAGTTTTTTTATCCATTAAATAATATTTAACCAATTTCCTCTTAAATAAATCTCTATCCAAATTTTTTATGAAATTTGAGTAAATCCCAACAAAAGTCACATAGCAATCAAAAACGATTTTTTTTTCATAAAAATGATCATAATTTGAAAATAAAAAAAATTATAAATATTAAGATTTGAGCGCTTAATTTATTGAATGACACCTTTTAATAATAATCATATGAATCAATTGAATTAAATTTCAATTTTCTAAATAAATTATCTCTACTTAAAATTTTATAAGAACATAGCCATCCTCATCTTATGTGCAAGCCTAATTTTGTACCTAGAAAAGCAAACTTCCTATAATTTTTGGCAATGATGCCAAGATTGAGATGTTCTCCACAGTCATGTATATATGTTGAACATGTTCTTTTGAATCAGATCTTGAGAATACAAATAAATTAAGCAATAAGGAGTGGAAAGAAAACATATAAATATATATTTATATATATATATATATATATTTTGTCAACAAGAATTGAACTGAGAATGTGGTTAAAAAGTTACAGCGATGAAAATTAGTTTTTATTGTGTAATAGTTCTAAATTCAATTAATTTTTGAAGAATTAATTATACTTTTAATATTTGAAATTTTTTTAAATATACATATATAAATTGATTCTTAAATATTAAAATATATAATTTATATTATAAACTTTCAAATTATATATCATCTTAATCCAAATTTTAATTTCATTACCCATATAAACTTATATATATGGTGTTTTACAAATGTTATCAAATTATGTTGTTCATTACACATATGGTTAATGTATATTTTTCAATATAAATTAAAAATATATATTTTTTACTTAAAGCATGAAAATTGTTTAGGATCAATCAATTATTGTTTATCATATGATATTTACATGAAGATTTTATAAAATATTTAACACTTTTATTTAACAAATAACATATATATAATAAAATTATATTGATTAAATGTTATACAAACAAATTAAATTAAAAATATTAAAATTTGAATTAAAATAATATATAATTTAAAATTTTAGATACTTAACATCTGACAAATCAACCAATTACATAATCTGCTTGGATAAAAGTTAAAAAAAAAATAAAAATTCTACCACTCTCCCAAATCCACACCTAATGATTCATTTATTTTAATTTGTTTGCTTTGAAATAATTTTTTTTTGGATTATTTATCTAGATCATTTTATAAAGTTTTCATTTATTAAATTTTAATTATAATCTAAGAAAAATGTTTTAATCTTATAATTATTTATAAAATTTCAAAATCTTACCGAACATTTGTTTGTATAAAATCTATAAATAGGCCATTAAAGTAGTGAGGCTCAATTATTAAATTTGGTACGGCCCAAAAGCCTCCACATGGGCCCCATAATGAAACTTCTGGATGGGCCCATAAAAACATTTCCCTGCCCAATTCATCCTTATGGTGGGCCCAAATGCAGCCACATGGGCCCTATTATGAAACTTCCGTGGGCCCAGAAAAACCTTTCCCTGACCAATTCATCACTCTAAGTCTCCAACCCATCAAAAACTCTACTTGAAAAAAGAAAAGGGAAAAGCACTTCCCAAACAAGCAGAAGCAAAAATGGCGATGGCGGCATCGAAGGGAGAGCTAGTTTACAAAATCTACAGAGCATTAACCTACGGTCTATCACCGTTGCTGCACCTTCACTTACAATGGCGGAAGCTCCGTGGGCTGGAGCACCCCCTCAGGTGGCGCGAACGCTTGGGCCTGCCTTCCCTCCCACGCCCCTCCGGCCCACTCCTCTGGTTCCACGCTGTCTCTTTAGGAGAAGGAATGGCCGCGATTCCCGTCATCAAATATTGCCGTCAACGGAGGCCAGATGTCAACATTCTGATGACAACGACGACGTTTTCTGCTTTGTAAGACATCCCCTTAAAATTTTCTCTCTCTCTTTTTTTTTGGTTTTCTTTCAAACATTATTTTCGTTAAGAGCGCGTAGGCATTTGAATGTTTGCCACTTACTTTGTGCAGTGAAGTACTGAAAAATAGGCTTCCAGCTAATGTTATATATCAGGTTAGTTCTGTAGCACGTAAGTAATGTTGATTTACATGGAAGATTGATGCATGCAAAATCATGTTACTTTCATTGCAATTACAAACAGATGGTTGTTTATGAGAAATGGATTTCTTATTTTTGTAGTAAAACTTTCTAACTTCTTAACAGTTTGCTCCACTTGATACTCCTGCTGCCATGAATGCTTTCCTTGGGTATTGGAAGCCAAACGGGATTGTATTAATGGAGAGTGAATTATGGCCGAACCTTATAATGGGTGCTTCGAAACTTGGAGTAAGTTGTTTCCTACTTGGTGATGTATGTATGTACCACTTTTTTTCTGGACATCTCTTTGAGGGAAAAGAAAGTAACTCATCAGTTTGTTCACCTATCTATGCGTAAAATTTTAGTTTTTAATATCTATATGATTGCTGGATTATCTGAGAAAACAGGATGAATTTTGGACAAATGTTAAATCTACACCATTTGTCCATTTTTCTATTACAGAACATTCATCATGTGTGTTTTATGGTATTTTATTATGTTTTAGGTGTTTTAATACCGTATAACAGATGTGTTTTTATTTATTTATTGTTTCAGATTGGTTTGGCATTATTAAATGCTCGGTTGTCCGCAAAATCCTTTAGAAATTGGTCGAGACCAGTGCTTTTTCCTCTGATATCGCTTTTGTTGTCAAAATTTTCCTTGATTGCCCCGTTGGTATGTAATCCAGTATTTTTATATGCCTAAATCTGTCTTCCTTTGTCATGTCATTTATCAAAGAAAATATAATTTTATTGTTGTTATTAGTGCCCTTTTTACTTTAGAACCTTTTTTGTATGCCACAGAGCTCTGTCCAGGCAATTCATTTTCAGCTACTGCGGGCCCCACCTTTTAGCATACATTTTTCTGGTGATCTAAAATATGGTATGCTGATTAAATCTTTTCTTGGAATATCCTTGGTTATTGTTTTGCAGTTCTGCTCATATACTGAACCTCAAAGTTGTATCATAGACTAGATTTATTCTATTGTTAAATTGCCAATTCATTTGTCCTGTACTTGAATTTTTTTTTTGGATGAACTACTGTACTTGATATATAATTAGTACATGCAATGCAAAGAATAATTTCACAGTCACTGCAATGCCTTCTTCCATTCAGTTGTTACTATCTAGATTCCTTGTGTAAATATCCCTCAACTTTTTTCAGATAAAATGTTTTGTTAGCATTTAAGAAATTATTATAGTCTATCCTAATATGCTACTATTCTTTCTATTAGCGGTGAATGAACATGAACTTCTAGTGAAAGATGTCAGACATATAGAAGATATGCAAAAACAGCTTTCTCAAAAACGGGTTTGGATGGCTGCTTCAATTCACCATGGTGAAGAAGAAAGTCAGTTCTTGCTACTGTTGAAACTCTACTGTGATTGCTTGTTCTACTTGGGTTGTCATTTGCATTGTAAATTTATGGAAGACCTTAACTATGTGATATGATATGATAATGTCATATTGATAGAGTTGTTTTGAAAGGTTAGCATACCATAGTAAGTTTATGGATGATTATCATATGAAGGTGCTATGGAACTGATACTAAGATTAGCATTTTTTGTCTGATCTATCTGTGGCTACCTGCCTTTATCTTTGGCCGTTGGCTTTCATTGAATTCACATATTTGCTCCTATAACATGTTACTTTCATATTTACTTCAGTCACATGTTGGATAAGCATGGCTTCTGCAGGTAATTAATTTAATGCATACAATTGGACAATTTAATGAATCATGGTTATTTTACTTTTAGTTAATGTTTTTCCGGTGATTATGGGTTCATTCTGAGGCATTTATTACTTAAACTCCCTGGATCATCTTGGTTTTCTTCTCAAGTATCTAGAGTGAAAATCTACATGCTGTGAGTTATGCTTTTCTTAGACAAAGCACTAACAGACATTTGCTGCAGTAATGTTAGGAGTCCACAACATTCTCATGCAAACTCACCCTGACATTGTCACCATTATTGTGCCTCGACATCCACAACTTGGACAAGAGATTGCTGAAGTATGGTTCTGGTGCTTGCAAGTTTATTTTCCATCCAATACGATGATTCTCCTAGTTGATCTACTACGTGCTTGAAATATGGCCTCATTACTTTTATGCCTCTCACTCCATCTCACTTTTAAATTATCAATATTTATTTTATGACTCATCTTACATATTTGGTTTTGGAATGAGACATTGGTGGTTCAGAAATAGATAGCATGTGATAACTGCTGTTTACAATTTCCTAGGAGAATTAGTTACCTTATAAGTACTACAGTGCGAAGTTTATGACCCTTGATGTTAATTTATTGGTGATAAAACTTATTTCCTCTTCATTGCACTCATCCTCTTATGATAATTTAGCATCTTCAAAAGGCTTTCACATCATGCCTTTTCATTAGGGTGTTATTAAAGTTGAATTTCTCTTGCTATAAAATGGTCCATATAAAGGTTAGTTAACTTTCTATTTATAGTAATACTCTTATATCAAATGCAATAGTTTATAGTTAATTCGTGATTTCCAATTCATTGGAAATAATATCTTACCTAATATGGTAACCTTAAAGAGTGCTCTAAGGGCACTCATTAGCAAAACCATTAATTAATTTAGGAATTAGCTTCCCTTGAATGAGCAAGGATGTTTTTAGTGCATGGCTTCATGAATATATACTGGCTACCTTCATTTTCTTAGAATTATTAGGAAAGCTTGCTTTGATGATGCAGGAAATGCAAAAAGGAGGGCAAAATGTAGCTTTGAGGTCTCAACATGAAAAATTTATTCCAGGAACAAGCATATATGTGGTGGATACACTTGGTATACTACATCATCTTCTATTTCACTTTTTCTTGATTTTTTTCTATTTTAATTTTAGTTGAAATTCCTATTGGATTTTTACCATGAGCTTCCTTAGGTATTTAGTTAATCTTATTAAATATCACTCCAGCTTCCCAGCCTTTCGTTTGGGTTGTTTATTGTTTTACTTATACTGATTGCTATGTGATAAACAATGAATTATATCTGCAATCTGGGCTTAATGGTAACAAGATAACAAAGAACATATAAGAAATGAGAACATCTGTAGGATGTTGTGTAGAGTTTACTGAGCTAAAGTGAGAGAAAGTTGATTAGCATGATTATTACATCAAATTGGGGAATATACTTGTTTGTCAGCTCGAAGCAGCTTATCTGAATTCAACCCATTTATTGGAGGTAGTTTTAGTTTAAATTCGCAACACATCAATGTAACTAGTTTGTTAATACTTTGACTTGTGAAAACATTCAGAAATAGTTTAGGATAGATCCAAGAAAGCATAATTGGGCTTGTCAGATGAGGTTTATCATGATATATCTAGAATGGACAGGATTCTATGATATCAAGCCCATTGCATGCACTTTTGCCTGGCAGATACCAGCCTCTTTTACTGCCAGCATAAATTTTTCATTTTCCAGTTTTCAGCAGTTGAGTTGCATTACAATGAATAAAGATCTAAATTATCATAAACCTGTTGATGTTCTTGGACTTGAAAGCCTCATTTCCATTGCACTTCTTATGCAATTAAAATAACTTTGGAAATAGAGTTCTATCAAGCAATGCTGTTGTTAAATCATTTGTCTTGCCATGGGAAAACTTGATCTATAATGTTATTCTGTATTGCAGGTGAATTAAGGCAGTTGTATCAGTTGACCCCAATAGCTGTAATTGGAGGTTCTTTCCTCCCTGGTTTAGCTGGCCATAACATATCAGAAGCAGCTGCAGCTGGCTGTGCTGTTTTGACTGGTGAAAATTTGCGTCATGCACCTTGTTTGTTTCATCTGCCTCTTAATGTGTGCTTTTCAAGGTTTTTATTTTGTGATAATTTCAGGTCATCATGTTGGGCATTTCTCACATATGGTGAGAGAAATGCAGCAGTTAAATCCTTTGTCAGTAATGCAGGTATCTTTGCAAGTCAAACATTTTTGGAGGGATTTCTTGTTGAGACTCTTTCTGTATTGATTCTGCGAAGATGATAACATCTGTTATAACAATACAATAAGTGATTACCGTAATTTAAGCATTTAGTATATATAAAAGTAAAAGGTGTTTATGCATTTGCAGTTGTGCTTGATTTATCCTTTTTCTAAAAAAAGTTATATTGGCAAAGGGGGCATTCGGACTCAGGTCCTCCTTTTAGGCAGAATGGTGTGGTTATCACCAATCTATTCCTTAATACCTCCTTGATTCATCTTATTTTTAAGTCCATGTAGTCCTAGATCTCATTGGTTAAGTAGTAATTTGATTTCTCTATATCTGCTAGCGTTTTAAGTATGTTTTGGAGGTTATTCCTTATTGATGTTTCTTAGTGAATGATGTTAACAGTGTCTAGATTGGCAGATGATACTCCCCGAATTTGCTCACCTCTTTAGAGTCATTTGCCTTGAATCAGCTTAATTTGAATTAAATTTTTTAGGGATTATACTATGTCTCTAGGTTTAAAATTATGCACTTTGTTTGAAAAATTCAGTCAAATATTAATACCTTTTTCATTGGCAGCATGTGCTTTTTTAGGCCTTAGGTAAAATTATGTATAAGTTGACATAGTGATGTTTATTTTTGTGGCCAAACATTGAAGATTTTATTGTTGTTGATCTGCAGGTATCAGGGAAGTTAGAGCTTGAAAAGGCTCTAAGAGAGCTCTTTGATGATGGAAAGATTCTAGAATCACGACAGAAGGCTGCAAATGAAGCTTACCATGCTTTATCAAGTAGTGTTGTTGCCAATGCTTGGAATCTACTAAATTTCCATTTCTTGAGGCAGGATTTCATTTAGAAAATAAATCAAGACTGGCACACAACAAATATAAATATGACAGTGAAGCATTCACCTGCTTTAGCAACAGAGCACATCAAGGCATGTAGTCCCATTTTGTGAGTCCTATACTACCATTTGCTTTCTCACATGGTATATTGAATCTGGAAATCAACTTTTTATCCCAGAAAACATCGAAAATAATTGCTTCCAGTGCAGAGTTTGTGTTGAATTGAGCCTAAATACCTCTAAGATATAAAGACTTTTATGCTTGGTTGTTTATATTAATTTTATATATGGTATTCTCTCATTGTGTATCATTGAAGGGTTTTTTTTCTGTCTTTTTCATTTTTGGAAAAAAAATTCTTCATGCATAACTATATTAAATCCAAACCTGTAGAGGCAGTTTTTCTTTTCTTTGCTGTTTCTTCTTTCTATGTTATCCTTTTGTTGCTTTGTGCAACTCTCTGTGCGTGCTTATGCTTCAGGGTTGTTCCCAACGTTTATATGAATAAAATGTATATGCATAAAGTTGGAATAGCAAATACTTGTTTTGTCATAAACAGCTCAATAGCCAATATTTTATACATTCTTCATTAAGAATATAACTCTATGTGCATCATTAATTTAACAGCAAGAAATGATGATAACATTTGGAGAGATTTGGCAACTGCCTTAATTGTTGCACCCAATCTTTGCTGCTGTTTCTTTCGTTCTAGCTCATCTTTGTTACATGGAACCATGAAGAAGTGCACTCGTGTGCTCCATGAGCTTATACTGAGGTCTATGTTGTTAACATGCTAGGTTAATTGACAGACATCTGACCTGCCCACCATCCAACGAATGAATAATATCTCTGAAGAGACACTCATCACAAGGTATAACCAGAGGACCATCTTTATTAGGACCATAATCTTCATATACTTGATCTAGCAGGTGACGAAAAACTGGTTGGTTTAAGTAATCCGCCTTTATGATGAACCTCCTGCCAGCATCCCCAACAGTAACAGCTAAGTGACCAGGGGGGATATCCCTGGGAAGTTTCTTCTCACTGGATCCAGCAACTTTTCGCCAAACAAAGGACATCCATTTGAGTCTCATAATGTTACAAACATCACTTTTGGAATGATCTGTTGGAGGAGCCATGAAATGAGGTTCAGTTTTTCTTCTAGAAATTTGGATGTTTGTATATACATCCAATCACAGATCCTCTGCAGCATATACTTACATATGATAACCTGAAAAACAGCACAAATCTTTCATTCTTTTAGGAATCAGCCAAAGGCATGGCTTAGTGTTTCAATGAGTAATACTTGAATTTTGATATTATTTATAAAGCATTGAGATTGTGTTGCCTAGCGATTGTGGCAAATGTTAGGTCGTGAGGTTCTTCTGTCATGCCTGGCCTTTCATAAAAACTATAAATGATGTAATCGGTACCTGCCTAGGCACTCTCTTTGTCCCATGATTAGTTGCATATATTTATCATAAAGCAAGTAGGTGTATACAGCTGCCAAATTTTGGGAGAATTGCAGTTTATGACTATCTAGATAAAAAATGTTGGGTTTACAATTCAAAAGTAATCCAAATGCATGGTAACAGTGGCAGTTAGTCATTGTGAAAAACTAACCTGGTTAGCATCTGGGATGGGTACAAGTTATAGTGCCATGTCTTTATTTGTTTGCTAAGCTGGATATTAGGGACTGAGGTGGATTCTGTTCAGAATAAATTAGCTTTCAACTACTGAAAAATGAAAAGAAGAAATACTTCTCTCCTTTTGGCTAGAATGATGAGGATAATACCACCAGCATATGATCTTTTTATTCTTTGACCTTTTTTCAATGGAAAACAGTAATTAATTTTTTGATCTCGCGGTAGGCAGATTGATTGGTGTTGGTAGGTTTCAGCAGCTCTTGATGATGAAGATAGGTGCCTTGTAGAGTGGTGATATTGAATTGATAGTAAAAAATTATGCAGGCGCCGATCCTTAAGATCATTTACTTATAATTTGTGATGAATAAACTTCAGTGGTTTTTCAGGTGCCATGTTCAGAAGTTGTTAATGATGCTTGTGTGGAGTGACTTCTGGAGATCTATCAGCTTGTGCTTTGGTTCCTGTCTATACATCTATTGGGAGATCAGCATGTGAGTCATTTATACATGCTTCATTGCATTGTTTTTTATTTCTATGGTTATCAATTCTGCTTGAGGACCATTAACAGATAACAGATAACCAGAAAATACTTGAAAGTACATCTCAAACATGCTTGTTAGAACACTTGGAATTTTTTTTGAGCAGTTTCAACCATGTAGCCACAAATGATTGTGGAAGTCTGTCATTTAAGGCATTACAGATACCAAAAAACATATTGTTCATTTTGTTACTTTACATTATTCAAATTCTATTATCTATTTTGCATTTTGTGATAATATTCATATTTTTTTATTACAAAACTAAATCTTTGATACATTTACTAGCAATAAAGTACAAAAATGATGTCAATAGATTTTTCTATATATAGGGTGTAGACATTTAGTTATGTTTTAATTACATCCACTACCTACAATTAAACAAGACAATCTCAAAAGAGTTGTCCCATCTTTACTGTGAAACAAAAGTTAGGCTGCATATAGTTGCAATGCTTCTAAAATGTCTTCTTTGCTGTATGCTAGAACGTGGAAGTGTAGTCTGTTTTAAGGGGAAAGTGTTTCTTCTTCTTGACATGTCTTCATCAGTCTCTATGTTCACTTTCCAATCATAAATAATGCAAAAGATGGCATCATTGCTTAGAGAAAATAATTACAAGTATTTCTAGGAAATAGATCTAACTTTCTTGTGTACGTAACAAAACAAGTTAGGTATGAAACATTATTCATTCAATTTATTGAGAGATGTTAAGGAGTTCGAATAGTTTGAACGTGACACATTTAAGGTTCTGTTTAGTTGATACTTTTTGCTTTTTGTTTGTTATGCCCCTGGTTGCTTGATTAATATCTTGACCGTTAAATCAACATCTGTTAACCGTCCTGGTGATGATCACCTCAATTAGTCTTAACACTTAACCAATATCAGGTGAGTTAACTGTTCATGCCAGAATCAACCCACTACAAAAGGACAGGTCGGGACGCAGGTTTCCCATTATGAATTCTTCACACTTATTTCTTCTTGCTCTTATCTACTTCTTTACCTTCTTCTCTCTAACTTCCTACACGTATTGCACTTTGTTGACTTTAGCATCGAAACGCATCCTAGAGTTCAACTTTGGATGTACCCTGACCATTCCTTCTGTTACAAGTTACTCCAGCTTGCAAGTCAGCCACATGACCAGTCTTCCAGCAAGCATCCAGTCCCCAACCTAGAAAACCATTGACATTGTTATTTGTCTAGAGTTTTAGTTTTTTTTTTCTTTTTCTTTTGACTTTCTAATGATAAAAGCAAAAAGTACAAAGCATGAACCAAATAGGGCCTAATCTTTGTCTTGTGATGTTTTATTTTGTATTGTTCACACACTATATCATTATTTCTTTCTCCCCTATTTTCAGATTCATAACATTTAACACATTGATTTGTATCTATCATTAATGCTATCATTAACGTGTTTGCAGCATAATATGTTGGGTACCTTCCGTTGATGAAAACTTGGTGCTGGCAGACGGCACAAAGAAGGTGGTGTAGAAGTAATGATCTTTGTTTTCAAATTGTTGTTCAGGGTAGAGCAACTTGCCCATAAGGGCAAGGTACGGATAAGGTATTCGCTAATTTGTTACTTAATTACAACAATATAAACCTAACTAAATGTATAAAAACCCAAATACGGTACCTGAACCTGTTACCAACTAGGCTATTAATAGGAAATCGTAAATGATGAAATCAATGATGCTCTTTCACGGTTGTTTTTGTGGGCAAATTATTGGTTATTCATCCCTAACATTAGTGGACAATATAATTTTCAATTAGGTATGTGGCAATCAAGAAAATTTTGTTATTTGTTTCTCAAAAGAAGAAAAAATTCCTACGGAAATCAGAATGGAAGAAGCCAAATTTGGTGTCTTATAGAATGATCACATTCACATTTTCCTTTTCTGGTTGATTGGTGTAATCACCAAACATATTTGTGGAAGATTATGAATGAAAATTTCTCTTGGTTTATTAATTAGTGAATAAAGAGTTCCAAATTAGAAATCAGATTTTTAGTTTGAGAAATCAGATTCAAATTTAAACAGTTCCAAATTAGAAAAAAAAAAAGACATTATCCAAATATTTGATTATGAATTAAATTCATCCCTAACATTAGGCCCTCACTGACAACCGTGAGGAAAAAAACTGCTTGCCTCGTGTAATCTAAAGGTAAAGCCAAGTGAAAATTTTATGACACAACCTTCTGTTTTGGATTTATTTCAGCCCAGACATAGACTTCCAAAACATCCTAACATTTTTGGACCTTAGTTCCATTTTCCAATGACTCATGCAATCAAGAATAAAGGGAGATTTTGTATATTTTGTTATGAATTACTCTGTGATTTTGTTAAGGCTCATCGACTCATTCCAAGTTCCTGCGACACAGATTTGACGTAGTTTTATCAGGAAATGGTTAATAGTGAGTTAACAGGTTTCCTCCAACTGAAAGTTTTATTACACAAAATCAATGCAGAAACAGCTTTTGCTGATAAAAAAAAGGGAATATATTTGACTCTGCTACTAGCCTACTAGAGCTAGTGATCCATATTGCAAGCGGGACTATGAAGATTTGGGTGATTTTTGTATGCTTTTGTTTTGATTTTTAACCCCATAAAACATAAAGACAAGAAATTTCCTGTTGACCAATATGTCTATACATGTTAATAGTAGTAGTATTTTATATTAAAATTAGAGGCAGATTTCTCAAGTGACCAATTATGTAGTATTTCTCAGAGGTCATCAAACAAGAGATTAACTAAAATCACAAAAAAAAAATTGGTGAGTTGACAGTGTACTGATTCGATTACATATCACGTGCACATAATATAATTTAGAAGATCAAGTATTAATAATATTGCTATTACTTTTTCAGACATGCGACCATAATTAGTTGAGAAAAGTTCATCTGCTGAGAAGGCACCGACAACACCATATTGAGGCTCCTTTTTAACGTACGACGAGATTGATTATAATAAAATTTTTTTAAAAAATTATTATAATTGTGTTTGAAAAAAATTATTATAGTTATGATTGAAAAAAATATTTTAATAAAAATTTTATATTGATTTGATTTTAATAAAATTAATATTTAAATTTAATTAATAATATGATAAATTTAATTGTATCACGTTAAAAATATGATCAAATCTAAACGTAATTAAATCTTTTATAGGAAATATAAAAGATCTTGAAAGTAGAAACGAGTGAAAGAGGAAAAACAGAAATGGAGATACAGTCCATATAATCACAGCAGGCAAGATAAGCAAATGGCATACATCAGTAAAGGTTGAAGGCTAGAAATTGTTCATTGTCCTACTCCTTTGTCTTGGAAATTTGTGGTCAAGATTTGATGAAAAACTTGTGATAGGAGGGATTTTGGGTTTTAAAGGTTAAAGTGGTCTCTTTCCTTATCAAAAATTGTCAAACAGTTATGAATATTTTTTATTTTTAGATCAATTTAATATGTATAATATCATATCAATTTAATTATATTATTATTTTATTTTATAAATTTCTCATTTATATTCTATTTTATTTTATTTTTTGTTCTTTTGATTTATTTTTTCTCGATTTTTGACTTAAACGTTAAAATACAAACACAAAAAACATATTCCACCTTTACTCTTAATCGCGCTCTCTCTTACATGATTTCAAGATTTTCACCTTCGGATAAATTAGGAGAATGAATTGGTTTTCCAGGGATGCATATACAGCTAATGGTCACTCAGAACTCAAGCTTATTTCCCCTGTAAAAGTACACATTGGTTTGGGTTTTCTTCAAGTAAAAAAACAGAAGCATTCAGTTTGGTTGGAGTATTTCTCTGTCAGATATGCTATCGATATCATCTTTCTTTTTCAAAGCCAAAACGTGAAACAATTCTATCTTTAATAACGGATTATTACTGGTCCCTGGAAATGGACAGGTAGTAACCATCAATACATTTCCAGATAGACCAGGCAAAGCGGCAAATACCAATCTCCAATCATTTGCATAGCAAAAAGGTAATTGATGGAGAAAAACTTTTCTAGCTACCAAATTCAGGGTCAAATTCAAACTACCGTGAAATGTGAACTCCAAAGCAACCGCTCAAACGACAGCGTTTCCCCCTTAACCAACTGTACCAACCTTATAAAATCCTGTGTCTTTCCGACAACGATTTTTCTGGTGAAATCCCCCCGCAAATCTCGCTGCTCAAACGGCTACTTCGCCTACACTTATCCGACAACAACAAGCGTGGCAACAACCTGATGAAATCTCCTGTTTGAACCCGCTCTTTGCTCTGCGGCTCCACAACAATGCATTAACAGGCCAAATCCCAGATCTTTCTTCTTCAAAAACTTAGAACAGCTTAATTTAACGAGCAATGAGTTTTACGAGCGGTTACGGCAAAGTTTATTGAAGAAAATTCTGTGAACAAAGCTTTACTGGAAATGAATGGCTTTGTGGTCCAAGTCCATTGCCTGTTTGTTCCTTTACAGGGTCTCCACCGGTGGATTGATCGGCCCAGACAGTTCCATCGAAACCGAGTTCAGTACCGCAGACACCAATCATCGGACAAGACAAGCCAAGGCACGTAAAGAGTTGAGCCCTGGGGCTATAGTTGCAATTATAGTAGCAAATTGTGTGTTGTTTTTGGTGGTGGTTTCTTTTGTTGTGGCCTATTACTGGAGAAGAAACAAGAGAGAGAATGTTTGGAAAGCCGGCAGCCATAGTGGGAAAAGGAGGAGGAGTGGAAGCAGTTGCGGAAAAATAGTATCCTTTACCAACACGTCTTCGAGTGGAGGAAGAAGAACAGGCAGTGGATCTTCAGAAATGGATTCAATCAGTTGTTGAGGAAGAGTGGACAGCAGAAGTGTTTGATCAAGAACTTTTGAGGTACCGAAACATTGAAGAGGATCAATGCTTCATGTGGGGTTGGCCTGTATGGTTCCACAGCCAGAAAAGCAGCCTACAATGGCAGAAGTAGTTAAAATGATTGACACTATCAGGGTGGAACAGTATCCTTTAGGCAACCAAGATAGTTCTATTAAGTTTTTCCAAACCCAAACTCAATCTTGAAAGGATTAATCTTTTCCACTCTGTTTGCATCCGATGGATTAATTCAGTTAGCTGGAAAGTTGTGAAGTGATATGCAAACAATTCCTCACCACCAATGAAAGCAGTACGATTCATCCCAATTCAGCCACTCCTGAGTGCATTACGCCAAAATAATCCTGTCTTGCCTTGTTAGTAGGCAATGGCCAAGTCATAACGTGCAACTAGTTTTAAGTATTCAAATGGAGAATGGCAATTCAGATCGTCATTGGGCTAAAAACCTGACTAGAACGAGGCCTTTTGACCAGCACGAAGTACCCGCAGGACAGGATTTATTTCTTACTAGAATCATTGAAAATGTCCATGATTTCTACCATCAACAGTTTTCCTCCTCCTCAAAACCAGCCAACCAACAAAAGAATTACGTGGTAGTGGAACAAAACTGCAGCATTTTATGCATTGCTCAAGCTTAAAAACTCATTATCATCATCTTCTCCTCAATATGGCAAAGGAATCTATCAATCTATTGACTTTTAAATCCCAACGCTCTTCAAAGAAGAAAACTTTTGAATCCCAGCAGCAATCACATCCTTACAGAACCCAAACTTTTCTTGCAGTAATCCGCTGATTTTGTCCAGCACCAAGGAAGAGGTATTACAGAAATATTCACCAGTTGTCCTTGACTACCCTGGAGTGTCAAGTCACCTGTTGTTCATCAACTATACCTTTCAGCCTCATCAACGAACCTTGTAGAGGAACCATTGGGTTTTGGGGGCATTGGATTCTCACCGATGTTGCCTCTTGCTTCAAGCTAATTCTCCTATATAATCGGAAGGCAAAATTAATCTCCACCATCTTTCATGATGCGCACTCAATTCTACCATTTGGAACTTCTTGATAAGAACACAAGCGCCATCAATGGTTTTATTCCCTTCTGTTGGTTTATTGATACCATCCTGTCAGCACGTAAGAACCATTGCAAAGGATATCTAATGTCATTTGCACATGGTTTAGAATAGAGAAAATGGAAGTATTGCAGAATAAGAAATCACCATGCCTTGTTTATACATAAATGCTTTAAAAATACAGTTCAGAGAGACGTTTTTATGGCATCAGTTCACCCTATTACTTATCGCAAACTCAGAATAAATAATTGTAGAAATTGTAAGCAATTAGAGAAATGCATCTTTAAATTTGCAAATAATAAAATTTCTGATACATGTTGCCAATAATAAGTTTCAGCTAGTGACAACATCCTATTTCTAATTCTGATCTAAGAGTATTATCAGTGAACTACAAATCTTACAGCATCACTTGTATTCTTGTAAATCGGTAATGGTACATTGTGACAACCATCTCCCACAGCTGATGTTTCAATAAATTGATACTATTTCTAATAGATTTAAATACAATAGATATTGGCACCAAACAAAATATAGATTTTGAATGAAGCAATTAGCTATGAGAATAATCAGTTATTTGCATTGCAGGTTAACACCTGGTCTCCTGGTGTTACGGCAGCAGCATCTTCAAGTCAAGAATCCAAACAAGCCTCAGTTGTAGAAACACAGCAGCCGAATTTACAGGAACACTTGTTGTTACTGGAGTATATTAACAATATCTGACTTATGTCCATAGTCACAACAACTAGAAATGCATCTGATAAGGGTTTCTAGATCAGCTTGTCCTTCCATTTTGATCAATCAACGTACCAACTTGGTCCCCACATAATGCTTTTGAGATGTTTCCAGGCTGAAGAAGATTAAAGACCACAACTGTACCAAAGTAAATTGATTTAATTTGTATGGGATCAATCATCTGGTAATTAACATCAAAATGTAATCTGGGATATAAAAATTCTATTGGCAGCTATCCATAAAATTCAAAACATGGAAGGCAAACATGAAGCACGATATTAAATCAGTTGGACCAGCAATTTTAGGAACTGTCAGAACTAATCCTCAGTAACTTTAATCTTTGTCAAATATAAGTCAAGGCAACAAGAAGACCAACCAGGAATGCCATTCTCTTCACAGAAGGTCAATGCCATCATGTCCATGGCTGTCGCACCACTAGAGACGAACTCTCTAAAGGAGATGTGCTCAAATGTAGCATTATTATATTGGGAGTGGCAGTCATGAACACCATCAACATTCACACCTTTAAGAACTGCTGCTGCATGAACTGAAGAGAAAGCAGACATGTCAAATGTAGAGAACCAAAAAAAAAAAAAAAGAAGAAAGTGTCTGAATATGCATTTGCTCTGTGTCAGATGGAAGGGGGACAGAAAGAGAGTGTCATATAGTATAAGAGATTGAATTGTAAAAAAATGGGAAGAGACAGAGCCATACTTTCTGAAGCTCGAAGCGCTGCAGCTGTGTCAGAAGAAAAGAGTGGATTTCCAATGCCAGCGCCAATGCCACCAAATATTACAACTCTACCCTTTTCAAGATGACGTATGGCTCGTTGCCGACTGTATGGTTCTGCAACCTCTTGCACTGAAAATGCAGTTTGCACACGGGTCTGAACACCCATTTTCTCCAGTGATGATTGCAGTAGTATGGAATTCATCACAGACGCCATCATGCTGCAGTAAATTGCAGGGTCATGGATTTGATTAGTTTCATAACAAGACATGAACATCTAAACGTAGTGTATAAACATATTTATTTGGCAGCATCACAATCACCATAGTGCACTTGAAGGAACTAATTCCACTACAGATTCATCTAGAAGATATTCATGGGGTAATTTTCTTCAGATAGAAAAACAACATTTTTTTATATCAATCTTTGTGACTGTTGATTGTTCAATCCTCCTTGTACCGGTTGGATCTCCCTTTTCCAACACCGTATCCATGCCATCCTTTTAGCATCAGACACAACTCTGTACCCCTCAAGATAGCTGCCTAAAAAGGATTAGCAAATAACACTATGCTGGAAACCCAATCATAACTATCTACTACACATTTAACATCCATAAAAAGAATAATATGATGTTGCCATTGTCAGCCCATGAAGATTGAAAGTTCAGAAATAACAAATAGATTCATTAAGATCCTTTCTTGTGACCCACTCCATCATTATATTCTGTTTATTGGATATACCAAGCAACAGCTTCCGAGCATCAAGGCATACATATTGCATATACCACCCAATTAAATTCATTTCCAGAAACAACCAAAAAGTATCAGTGTATAGTCATACCCCGAGACCTACAAAACTATCAGAGTAGTGTCAATTTACAATATAATGGCAGCTATATGTCAGCAAGCTTTGTCTTACAAGCGTCACAATAGGCTTAAGAAATACTCTCTTTTTTATTTTTTCAAAATTAAACCAAAGTTGGTATGCAGATCAAAAAGAGTATCCTCCATTGTGAGTTAAGCAATGACCACATTACCCAATTTGATATGCAGTACTTCTATCTAAACCAGTTGCTGCAACCCATGTGTCTCCGCAAAAGAAATTGCGCCCTCCAACAACTATTGCTACCTGGAATCACCAAAATATGGCATGCTAAAAGGATGCAAACATCCCCAATGATAAGAGATAAAAGAAGTAATGATTACCTCTACACCTAGGTTGCACGCAATTGCAACTTCCCTAGCAATCAGCATTGCTACCTGATAATCAGAAAGAAACAGCTTATTAAAGAATTCAATATTTGACAGCAATATTATCCTAGTTTCTGACTATATATAAGAAACTCATGGTGAACCTTTGGGTCAATATTGTGAGGACCAGTGCAAGCAAGAGCAGCGCCACTAATTTTGAACACCACTCTGCGCCATTTAGGACTTTTGGACTTCATGCTAATTATCTGACCTACGGGGCTTGATGTAGCTAAAGCATATCTGCTGATTAAAAAAAATAAGGATATCGAATATCAGACAACCGCAATGGTATTTCCATCAATATAAAAGAACAAATACATAATTAGTCCATACATTACACACTAACATGACATTTACTAACAATCTAGGGCATCAATATTTTCATTACAAGCCGATGTCAAGAACCAGTAAAAGATAGAACTCTTCAAGTACAAAACTAGTATAACAAAACAATATGATCAACAGAGACCCGCATTTCACTGAAACAACTAGCAAATATCATTATCCAGTACTTTTAGCATCGTTTTCAATTTTGACAAATTTAAAACAAGTAAACAACTAGCAAACTCAAGAACAAAAGAGTGAAAATAAGAATGTCTTGCTCATATTTTTCCTGTTAAATTTTATGTTGAAAATGGATTCTTTTAGACTAACATATCATCCATTTAATTTATTCCCTGGTGAAAGCGACCACCACAACACAGCAACCTAAAGAATTCAAGTGCAACATTAGCAAATAATAGCAAAATATACCTTTTGGGTTGTCTAACGGCAGTTCCTGGAGAAGCGCCGCCCCTATCTTCATCAGCCACAGCCTTTCCCGGCAGTGAATTTCCAACTATCTCCTCCATTTTCTTAAACCAAGGCCAATGACTCGCCGTGATGCCGCCATCACTCATCCTATGCCTTTCAAGCTTATACCTTTTCTTCAAATTATCAACCTTGTTCTTGCACTGCTCCACACTCTTACTCTGCTTCTCGCATCGCTCGCTAACCGCCGCCGCTACCTCCTCCCAATCTCTTCCTCTCAGATGGCCTCTGTTCAGCTGCGTCAACTTCTCCATATACGCCTGCAATAAACACCCAATTGCGGCGTCGCTCCATTCTTCTCTGTCTTTTCGGTACTCCGTCGTCGATTGCTTCGGTTTCTTCAAAATGCAGTCATTTATCTCTTCTTGATCTCTTCTCTTATCGATCCGTATATCAGAAGACGTAGCGTTATTGTTGTTGTTGTTGCTGCCGAAATCGGGGTCGCGGAAGGCGGAATCAGAGTCATCGTCAGCGTCGTGATTGTCAGGTGGAGGCGCGTGAATCTGCGCGTAAGTAGGGTGGTGGTGGGTAGGGTTAGTTTGGTGGTCGTCGAGGAGAGAGAAATCGTCGTCAACGGAAGAGGCCATAGGGGGACGTTAGGGTTAGGGTTGGTGGAAAGGTGAACGGAAGACGTTAGGGGAGGCTGGAGAGCCGTCGATGAGAGAGCGGGAGGGCGGATTGACGGAACATGATGGCCGTGACGGATAGAGACGGTTCCGTTAAGTATTGAAGGATAGTAGGAAGGGAGTTGGCACGTGGGTAGGACCCGTGTGGGTGATTGTCGGCGTACGGCAGCATCTTTGGTTTTGCATATGTTTGTGTTGGAAGGCCGTTGTTAAGTTTGGTTAGAATAGTTATATCGTATGGTATAAAATATTAATATTTTTATATTTATATTATATTTTATATAAAAATTATGTGTTATAATTTATATTGATATAAAAAAATATATCTTTTCAATTTTATTAAATTTATATAATTATATATAAAATTTTAAATTATATCATTTTTTATGTCTTTTATTTATATTATATTTCATATTTTAAATTATTAAGTTTAAGATTAGTGATGACAAAGATTAAGTCGATGTGTTTTTTTTATTGATTTTATTTAATTTTATAAAATAAATATTTATTTTTTATTTGATTTAATATTAAAATATTATTTTTTATGTTTGTTTTAATCTATGTAAGTATAAAATCATAATCAACATGATTCAAAATTAATTTAATAATTTTAATTTAATATAATATTTAATATTGAGTCAAGTTAGGTTTATTTAAAATTTAACTTTGACCTTAATTTTTTTTTTTTTAAACTCTATTAGATCTTAAACCTGATTTTAAAAAAATATCAATCTTATAGAGTTGAGTTGGATTAAAATTCAATGAATTCAAATATATTTATCAATCTTAAGTTAGATTTGATTTAATAAAATTAGACTCAAGATGGGTTTTTTTGTGGGACTTTCATTTCGAAATAAAATCAATATTAAATTTAATAATTCGTATATTCATATCATATAAAATATTAAAATTTTTTTATTTATATTATATTTTATATAAAAATTACACGTTATAATTAATATTAATATAAAAATATAAAATATAAAATATATATTTTTAATTTTATTAAATTTATATATAATTATTGATAAATTTTTAACTAAATCACTTTTATATTTTATTTTAATATTATATTTATATCATATTATTATATTATATTTTAAAATATCAAATCTAACTAGGATTATAGATAAAAGACTGAAGGCGCTTAATACACTTATCATGTATTCCAATATTTTATTTAACATGATCGACACGCTCACAAAAGGAGTCATACAACATACATGGACAATAAATTTATTGTTTTAATGAAAGACAAAATATATCACTTGTTAAAATCATAACACTTATATAATTAATAAATCTATGCATATGATACTTCACTCTACAAGTGGAACTTTTTTTTTTTTTTGTTTTTTTAAGACAAATGGAACATTTCTTGTCCAGAATTTTTGTCATGGGCATTGACTTTGTCATCTACCAGTTAAAAAAAAAAAAACTTGTTTGTTGCCATGGAAATTCATGGGATTTGAGTTGATTTGATCATTCTAAAATTCGAGTTTGGGCCTAAACAACCTAATGAGCCCATCTCTAGATTCACAACTAAAAAACGTGCCCAACCAAACACCTCCCAACATCCACGCCCGTACAAAAAAGTAATACAGGACAGCACATAGAATTTGACCATTGGATGCTGCAGTTTCAGTTTCAGTTTAATTCTCCAAACATTTCCCTGATGGGATCCAACTGTCCACTTTTGGTCGTGTTCCAGAACGTCTGCAACTCATCCCTGTTCCTTGCGAAAATCAGTATCCCCTACTGGCCCAAAAGCACGTGCCTGTATTCTCTACGAAACTCCTTCCCAGCTACCCCGGTCTCCAAATGCCACTTCTCACTCCATCCACCCAATCAAAACCATTCGTTTCAACACGCGCTACGTGTTCGATTGGCAACGTGACATCGAGCTATCTCCTTCGCCAAGAAACTGTACGATAATATCACGTGTAATAAGAAAATGAAGGAAATAAAAATCGCCGAAGGAAAAAGCCATCTGATTTTGGTGAAACCAGGTTTACTGTGCTCCGGTCAATAGAAAGGATAAGTCAATCAGAAGAAAAGTATATTCTTTTTATTCTAAGGTTTTTACAAAGGCAAAATTGTTTTTCTTCGTTTTTTAACGCCAGGGTTCTTGATCAAAAGATTCTCTATCAAGAAAAAAAGAAGGGCAATCGATTTTTTGTTTTTGTCTTAATCGGCAAAAAAAATGCAATCCAGTCATCTGCTTCTGGAAGAGCCAATCAGGATGGCTTCAATCCTGGAGCCATCGAAGGCTGTAAGTTTCACTTTCATTTTTTCAAATCAATCTGTTTGAGTTTTTATTTTTGCGGGAAGCTGATTGGAATCTGATTCGTTTGTCGTCTTTTTCAGAGTTTTTTTCCAGCAATGACAAAGATAGTGGGAACTTTAGGTCCGAAGTCTCGATCCGTGGAGGTTATTTCTGGTTGCCTTAAAGCTGGAATGTCCGGTACGGTATTTTCTGTCTCACTCTTTATTTATTTTTTTTAATTATTACTGTCATTGGAAATAAGTTTTTCTTTTTTTTTTTTTTTGGTTTGGCAGTGGCTAGGTTCGATTTCTCATGGCGTGACCCGGAGTATCATCAAGAAACCTTAGAAAATTTGAAGACAGCCGTTAAGACTACTAAGAAGCTTTGTGCGGTATGTTCTTTGTATTTTGGTTTATTTTTGTTAGTTATATGTACTTTTTGTTTGCTTACTGTTTGTTTGTTTCTTAGGAAAATTGTCTGTCTTAATGTAAACTTTGTGTTCAGCTCAAAAGAAAATGCTTTGCCATGTTTCTCTTTTTTATAAAATGGTTTTTGACGTTATTTTAGGACTTTTTTTGTGTGAATTTTGAAATTTTGCGCCTTACTCCAGATGAATGGAGTTGCCTGTTCCTGAATTTGGATTATGGCAAACAATGGGTAGTTTCCTTGTTACCTTAGTACAGATTGTTATTTGACTGCTTTTATGGGGATAATGGAACTAAAGAAAATGAAGTGATCTATTTGGTTTTTGGCTTTTTAGGTTATGTTGGATACAGTGGGTCCGGAGTTGCAGGTTGTTAATAAAATCGAAAAAGCCATCTCTCTACAGGAAAATGGTACCGTTATCTTGACACCAGACGAAGGACAAGAGGCCTCTTCAGAATTATTGCCCATCAATTTTGATGGATTATCAAAGGTTCAATGCCTAGTGCACTACCTTTCATTGCATTTTGTGTATCCCATGTTGTTTGCTCTGAGAAAGTATCTGCATGAGCCTTGTTTTCTTCGCCTTTGGTCTGAAGTTTAAAATATGGTGTGTTTTAGAATTTCTGATTCTATTGTGCATTCATGGCTTTATATATAGCTTTTCATTAATTAGGGGTTAGGAGGCATGTATTGGCTAGTGTAATGCTTATAGATTCTTGGTACAGTTAACTCAAAGGAATTCGTATTGCTGGTGGTTGCCCAGTTTCTTTGTGCAATCTTTCTGACAAACCATGCAATCTGGTTTTTGCAGGCAGTGAAGAAGGGAGACACTATTTTTATTGGTCAGTACCTGTTTACTGGGAGTGAAACCACATCTGTATGGCTGGAGGTAAGGAAAGCGGAACTAGAAATATGAAATATCTTTCTATTTGTGTTTTTGTTAAGATCTTTGCTGTTGTTTTACTACTTATTTGTTGGTTAATTGATTAAGGAACTTAACTTTACAATTAGAATTCCTATGCACCTACGATTGCCTAAACTGTGAGTGAAATTATGCAGGTTAGTGAGATACAAGGAAATGATGTGGTTTGTGTGATAAAGAACTCTGCAACATTGACTGGGTCATTGTTCACGTTGCATGCCTCTCAAATTCGTATTGAGTTGCCTACCCTTTCTGATAGAGACAAGGAGGTAAGGTTGCCCTTGATTTTTAATAAGGGAGAAGTAATCTCTCTTGTAATAAGCTCTAGCTTGTTTTCCTGATATTTTTCACAGAATCCCATTTGTGACCCAGTGATACTTACTTCAGGTTATAAGTTCTTGGGGAGTTAAAAACAAAATCGACTTCCTCTCACTATCATACACTCGACATGCGGAAGATGTTCGCCATGTAAGTATCGCTTTTGCGTATCCTTGTTTGAAGTTTCTATGGTTCTCTGATTGCTCTTTGATACTCTTTGTAGGCTCGTGAGTTCCTTTCAAAGTTGGGTGACCTCTCTCAGACACAAATTTTTGTTAAGATTGAGAACATAGAGGTGCTTTACATGTTGTATTTGCCGAGAACGATAAATATATAGGTTTCGATTACATATGCTATGACATTAATGTTTTTCATTCTTCAGGGATTAAACCATTTTGATGAGATCCTCCAGGAAGCAGATGGTATCATTCTTTCCCGTGGAAATTTGGGCATTGATCTCCCTCCTGAGAAGGTCGGTTTCGTAACTTGAACCAGCAGTCATTTGAGGGTCTTAAGGTTCTTATTATAAAATATGCAAGTCGTCTATATAAGTACTAGAGATCCAATTTGCAGAGGGCTGTGAATATGATGCATTTCTGCAAAATGTTTCTTGTTGAATGGATCGTGCAGTCTGTTCCATCATGTATAGCTTTACTTCATAAATGCTTATTAGCAACCTTGGATTGTTGGTCCTAGTTTTAAATGTATAATTTAGTTTGATATGTGGATATGGTGCCTCTTGTTGCCATTTTTTAGAGCTTGCCACTAATTGACTGTTCTTTTCCTTGCAGGTGTTCTTATTTCAAAAGGCTGCTCTGTACAAGTGTAACATGGCTGGAAAGCCTGCGGTGGTCACTCGTGTTGTGGACAGTATGACTGACAACTTGAGGCCAACTCGTGCTGAGGCAACTGATGTTGCCAATGCTGTTCTTGATGGTATATTACTATGCTTTATTTTGGACATTTGCTGCTTTGGACTTTGTTCGTTGATATATCTTTCAAATTGTTTATGATCGCATGCTATATGTGATGAGATTGAACTAATGTATGAAAATTCTTATATTTTGTTCGTTGGAGCTGGGAACTGACAAACTGTTTCTGACAAGGACATATCTTTTTCTATTATTTAATGGTTATTATCCCTTACCTCATATCACCACAATACAGGACTTAAACCTTGTTTTTAATTTCCCATTTTCTGATGGCCGCAGGAAGTGATGCTATTCTTCTTGGTGCTGAGACCCTGCGTGGATTATACCCTGTTGAAACCATTTCTATTGTTGGCAAAATTTGTGCAGAGGTAAATTCTCTCTTATGTCTCGTAAATGTGCATAGTTGAATCTTTTGACGTATGCAGGTTCAACTGTCCTGAAACATTCTAGGTTTAGTATAGTTTTAACTGACAACTCACAGGACTCTCTAATGTAGACAGTGTTTTTAACTTATTGCTGCTTGGTTGGGGCCTGGGCATCCATCTTTCAGTGGATCGTAAGGGGGTAAAAAAATAATTCTCTTGTTCTGTTTGTCCTGGAAAGGCTATGTCCCTGTGGATTAATGAAGTATCCTTTGCAGGGATGAGAGTCATATTCATACTTGTTTCTCCAGTCAACTTATTGTCTTAGGCTATGGTTTTACTTGCTTTTTCAACTAAGGAAACCCAAAATGACATAACCCTTTTAAAACTTGTTTTTCTTCTGGTTTTTCATTGGTGATGAACCCTCCTGTAGAAATTTGACTTTCTATCTTAGTAGCCATAAACCTAAGCATCTATGCTTATGCTAGAATGCATAATTCATGCATCAACTTTTGTTTGGAATTCGGACGCTTGATGTTTGTTGTTGCATATTGCATAATTCATGCATCAATACTCTTTATATTTGTTGTTTGCATGTGGCATCAACTTTTGGTTTGGAATTCAGACACTTTAACTTGCCATGCATGTCAATGAGATTGTTCATTTTATGTTCTGGATATGTTAAAGTAAAAAATTATGAATTTTTCTGTTCCATTTTCTTAGCATTTTCAATCCCAGTTTTTTCATTTTTATTATAAATTTCATAGGCAGAGAAGGTATTCAACCAGGATCTATATTTCAAGAAGACTGTCAAATATGTTGGAGAGCCAATGACCCACTTGGAATCCATTGCTTCCTCTGCGGTGTTTATTCTTCCCAATACTCTGCCCTTCTGTTTCATGTTTTTATCATTTTATCAAAGTGGCTTTTAGCAACTTTGGTTATAGCTAAAACTGAGCATGTACCTGCAAACGAGTCCCTGATAGGCTGAATATGTATCTGCAAATGAGTCTTTGATAGGCTGAATTTCCTGTTTAGGTACGAGCAGCAATTAAGGTGAAGGCATCAGTTATTATATGCTTCACATCCTCAGGGAGAGCTGCCAGGTATACCGCTGCTTTATGATCAATTTTAATTATATGTGAGCTGTTCTTTTCTTTTCTCTTCTCACCCCCAAGATTTACTTTCTTTTCCAGTTTTTTTTTTTTTTTTGGGGGGGGGGGGTGTTACCGTGTTATTAATGGAAACTTGTCAAAAGTGTATTAATTTCATTACTGACATTCGACATTATGTAGTCCTTGATTCATTTATGGGTTTTCTGAATGTATTCCATGTATATACCAGATTGATTGCAAAGTACAGGCCAACAATGCCAGTTCTCTCAGTTGTTATCCCCCGGCTTAAGACAAATCAATTGAAGTGGAGCTTTAGTGGGGCCTTTGAGGTATGCCATTTGTCCTGAATCCTGGATGTCTGAGTAATTGCTTAAAAGTTTCTGTTGTTGGTTTTATAGTCTTTGTTATAGTCCATGTCAACATGTCCCAAAAGTGTGAAAACACTCCTTAATTGTGTTAGTGTTAGTAAAATGCTAAATGGTTCCCTTGTTCTAGTTCAAATGGTTATATAGAAATTTTGTAACTTTCTTTTCTGTAAAAATTTCTTGAATTAGGAAATGATACTGTGTCATCTCGTCTTTTAAGCTCTTTGATGTGTTGATGTGGTAGAACTTGCTGGATGATGGAATGCCATCTTGAGTTTTGTTTTCACTCGAATTTATGTCTTGGTGATTGACTCCACTGACATGGAAAAAGCTTCCTCTCTTTCTAATGCAATTTAATTTTGTCATCACTTTCAGAAGATTTGTTCTGTTTTATTAAGCTTGGTTTTACCGTTAAACCATTCATAACAGCTCTCAGTTTTTTACACGTGGTTAATAATGCCTTGCACTATCATCTAAAAGAAGAATTTGTGGTATAATTCTGTTGCAGAAGTCGGAATATTTCTATTCTCAACTTTAATTTATATTGCTAGTTAATTTGTAGAAGTCGATAGTATGTTGATGGAATGTTTATCTCAGCTTATACACGTGTTGATCCTAATGGAACTATTTTAATTTTTGCGAATCCTTCAGGCTAGACAATCTCTCATTGTCAGAGGTCTTTTCCCTATGCTTGCTGATCCCCGACATCCTGTAAGTACAGCTCTATGTTCATTGTAACTCTGTTCTTCAGGTCTGAAAGAAACTTCAATGTTTGTACCTTTAGATTTTACTATCATATCTTACGTTGTTCTGCTTCATTTTGCAGGCAGAGTCTACAAATGCAACAAATGAGTCAGTTTTGAAGGTTGCACTTGACCATGGGAAGGCTTCAGGAGTTGTAAAGTCACAAGATCGAGTTGTCGTTTGCCAGAAGGTAGGGGATGCTTCTGTCGTGAAGATTATAGAGCTCGAAGATTAAACTAAATCATTTTTGTCACTCTCTCCTGTGGGATTTTTGCGTTCTGATTTTTTAATGCGGTGAATGACTTTATTGGTGGCACCTGCGAGGCCTTGTTCTCCAGGTTTTGGTGAACGCATGGATTTGAAATGTATTAAGAATATACACGCTTTTAACAATCTTTTTCCAGCTTATCCGAAATGAATGCATGGAAAATATGGCCATGATCCCCATTTTTCAATTCATGTGAAGGTGAAGCACATCTTAATGGATTTGAAAAAAAAAATTGTCTTGATTTAGCAAATAAACATGGTGGATCGGTCGAGGCACGGTAAAATGCTATACACGCTTGGGTTGACTATTTTATAAATAAAATGAAAAGAAATAAAATCTGAACAAAAGCGCCTGTGGCCTAATGGATAAGGCGTTTGACTTCTAATCAAACGATTGTGGGTTCGAGTCCCATCAGGCGTGTTTTTCTCTTGCTATTTTATTATACATTATTGGATTTTTTTTCTCTTGCTATTTCTTCCTGGATTTTTTGCAAGACTTTCTCTTGTTATTTGTTATACATTATTGGATTACTTTTCTCTTGCTATGTCTTCCTGGATTTTCTGCAAGACAATATTGGATACAATTTTTTATCCCCACCATGTTTCTTTATTTTTTTCTATGTTCTCTCTTCATTAATTTTCCAAGATTTAACATATACTATTCTTTTTTTTTTCTAATTCATTTATTTCTCGATTTCCGGAGTTTTTAGACACCAAATATTCCTTGTCCTTCTGGATTTTCCGGGATTGGACACTAATGGGATTTTTTGTTTTTTCTTCTTGTTTGTTTGCTGGAAACTGACTACGCTTCTGATTGGATTTTAAAGGAATTTTCGTCCTTGTTATAAGAAACTTTTAGTATGTTTTCCAGGGAGTTTTACAGTTTTACCACTGCTATATAAGTTTTTAACACATACGCATTTTGTTCACAAAATTTTAAATTTTTTAAAAAATAATTAAAAAAATGATATTAAAGAAAAATCTGTAAACTTTAGATTTTATTGATTTAAAAAATATAAAACTTTTTGTATTTGGTTTATAAAAATATAAAATTTATTAATAAAATAATTTATATTTAATGTACTATTAATATATAAATTTTATTGAATAATTTTATTTAATTAATAAAGTGAATCAGATCATGAGAATTCATTAATATGTAAATTTTTTAAAAAATAATTTTTTATATATATTTTAAAGATTGATATTTACTTATTAATAAAATAATATCATATGATTTATTAACTGTATATAAAATTTATAAATTAAAAATACATTAAATATAAACTCTTAATAAAATTTTTTATTATATTATTTTTAATAATTCTTGAATAACATGTGATATTTATAATATTAATATGTAAATAATATATAATATGTAAATAACACATTATTTTTATTAAAATTAAATAATTTTAAAAATTAAATTTTTTATATTTTCATCAAATCTAATATATATATTATTCTTATTACTATTATAATGTTATCGTCCATACACAAAAAAAAAACACGTAGATCACTTTCACGATAAAGTTGATGTGGCGTTGGAAGGGATGGTAAACTTACCTTACTGGGATCTGAAACAAATTTTTTGTGTAATAATATTAAATAAATATATTTTAAATTTATATATAATAATATTAAATATTTTTTATTTTTTTATTTTTATCAAAAATTATGTTTTTATATAAAAAAATCATCTTTTCAACAAAAATTATGTTTTTATTTTTAAAATATTTTTATTGAATTTTGAAAAATATAATTTTTATATTTTTAACAAAAATTACATTTTTATTTTTAAAATGTTTTTTCAACAAAAATTATATTTTTATCTTATTTAATTTTGAAAACTATATATTTTTTCTTATTTTTAATAAAAACTACGTTTTTTTATATAAAAAATATTGTCTTTATTAAATTTTAAAAAATATAATTTTCATGTTTTCAACAATGATTGTACTTTTATCTTAAACATATCTTTTTTTCAATAAAAATTAGGATTTTTATCTTAAAAATATCATTTCTATTGGATTTTAGGAATTTGTTTTTCATATTTATAACAAAAAGTGTGTTTTATATTCAAAATATCATTTTTTCAACAAAAATTATATTTTTTTATCTTAAAAACGACATCTTTATTAAATTCTCAAAAATAAATTTTTTCATATTTTTAACAAAAATTGTACTTTTTATTTTAAAAGCCTCATTTTTTTAAATTATGAAAAATATTTTTTTTATCTTTTCAGCAAATATTGTGTTTTTAATTATAATTTTTGTGAAGATTCATTAGTACTATGTTAAAAAAATAATTTTCATTTAAAATATATTAAACAAAATTTATATTCATAATATTATATAAAAAATTATTATATTGTTAAGGTCAATTACTTTGAAAAAAAATTCATTTTCCTTCTGAAATCTAAAAAAATTTCTTAAAAAATTAAAATTTTTTTTATTTCCTTACTTTCCTACTTCTTAACATTGTTAAAAATCTTTGAAAAATACAATAATTATATTCTCATAAAAAATCAAATTATAAAAAATAAAATTTCAAAAAGAAAAATTACGAGGTTTCTTAGGATTCCAGACAATTATTACATTTGTTTTGACACTGAAACCACAAAAAAAAAAAAAAAAGTTTATTTTTCCTATGCACATCGTCAACTTCTTTGGAACGAGTATTCATTATTTGGTAGTAAGCCAAAACCTTATTCACGATGCATACAAGATTGAAAAAGCGATATTTCGTGAACGAAATACGAAAGAACAAAAGCACAACAACCATTCATATAAAAGTATCTATCTGATCTAAAACTCTATCGAATGTGATCCCTATCATAAGTTACATTTTCATCCAGTGATGCTAGATGGGTCTCCCCTCTTGTTTGAAGAATGCTGCTGGGGCTGATTATGGTGCAGAAGCTCAACCAACTCCAACTCCTTCCGCCTAACAAGCAACACCATTCTCTCGTTTTCGAGCCGCCTTCGTTCATTCTCAAGCTTTGCTCTTTCCATTTCCCTTTCTTTTTTGCCACTGAATTTCATCCACTTGAGCCTTTGCTTCTCAAGCTCGAATGCTTGGTGTTGGTAACTGACTTGTTGCTCCTCCAATTGCATTAGCCTCATCTTCATCCAATGTTTCTTCTCGCAAGCACTCTTTGAACCGTCTTGTATCACATTCATAACTTCACAGCTCAATTGTTGTATCAATGGTGATAACGACATTGCAAATGGTACCTTTCTTGGCCTTTTATGTGAAGACTTTTCATCATTATCTTCATCATCTTCCTGAGCATGTCCACTTTGGCCTCTTGAGTAACCATCCATTGCCTCTTCATCATCATCATCATCCTCATCCTCCTCATCATCATCAGAGTCATCATCTTCATCATCATCCTCTTCTTCACTGCCTACTTTAGCCAATTTCATAGCCTCGGCCTCGATTCTACCCAAATTGCCAGAAATTTGAGCATTATCTGATGAATGGAGGCATCGTTGTTGTTGAGCTTGATGGTGCTGAATCTGGGATGGCTCAATGGCCACCTCTGGTGAATGATTAGCACCACTGGCCCCAGCAGTTGCACCATGGCCACAACTATTATGATAAGCACACATTTCCCTGAAAAACAAGTGCTTAGAATTCAACAATTTTCTAACTTCTTCCTTCATTTTCGGGGCCAAATCCATTGTATCGAGCAAGCTTTGATTCTCCACCACCCTACAAGCTGTTCCTTTACCAAGTATATCATTAACCCTCTTATACCTCTTATTCAAATCATTGAACTTGTCTTCACATTGTTGTGGTGAAACATAAAACCCTTTCTCCATCATAGCCCTCGAAACCGACTTCCATTTCCCTTTCTTTTGTAATAATCCACCAGCCTTTTTCTTGCCAGTAGGATCATTCCCTTCTGATCCAGCTTCATCACCAATATAATAAACTGCCATTATGAGTAGCTTAACCATGCTATCAGTCCATTTCATTCTTTGCCATGGAGAAAATTTTTTCTTAGCATCAGCAGCACAATCATCAGGAGGAAAACCAGGTTCATCTTCATCACTAAGAGGGGATAGTTGTTTGGTTTTGGAAGCAAAAGGGTAGCCTTGTTTAACAGATTGCTGGTGTTGTGAGTGGTCAGTTTCATGATGAGAATAAGCAATCATTTGTGGTTGATGAGGTAAATGATGTGGGTTTTGGTCACTTTGGGGGTTTTGAGGTGGTTGTTGTTGTTGTTGTTGGGGCTGTAATGACATTTCAAGGCCCAACATTCCTGAACCAATCCCAGAAAACGTCCCACCAGGCAGACCACTAGTATCCATTCAGAACAACAATAAAAACAGCTCTTACAAGAATTATTGGAGATCTCAAATACTCTGTCTAGGTAAATGTCATTGGCTACTACTTTTTCACTTTTTCTGAATCCTTAACAACAGACAACAAAACATAAATTCCTAACAGGCAATTGTACAACTGTTAGAACTAAAAAAAGAACATACCCAGTCAAGAACAGACTATCATTGAGTTGTAACAGTCACCAGGCACCTGAAAACTTCTTCTACACAAAAAAATAAAGTTGTGAGTGCCCTTTTTTAGAGTTTCAATAATGTAACAGAAAAAAGAAAGCTGAAGAGAATTAAAATGCAATAGACCGACAGATATAGAAAAGATAGGAAGAGACAAAAAAAAATAGTAAACAGAGAGCGGAGCAGCCGGTTTTAGTTTGGCAACAACGTTTAGTTTTTGGCGCTATGGCAGAAAAACTGGCCCATGGTTTTGCTTGTAACCGGCCATTTTTTATATATATAAAAAAAAAACCTTTGCAAACCCACAGGATTTTCAAAACTGGGCAGGGAATTGACTTCAATATTCCACATTATACCAATAAAATATTGCATTTTTAATCCAATTCCACAATAAATATTTTCTTTTTCATTTTTTTCTCTTCTTTAACAGAAAAAAAAAATTCTTTAATCATTCTAATTTTTTTAATTTTCAGTTACTGATTAAAAATGACATTGTGTTTGTCTATATTATTTTCAATTATTATTATTATTTTTCTCTTTTAATTAGGTGCATTTTTATGATTTAAACATTATGTAGGCAAGTGTCAAACACGGTGCTTACTAAGAGTATCTAATGATAAAAATAATATAATGTTTTTTTTTTAAGTTTTTAACAAACAATTAAAAATAATTTTGATATTTATATTAATTTTTAAATTATTTAATATATTATTTTTATTATCTCTTAATTATCTTTTATCTATAAATATAAAAATTCAAACACTTTAAAACAAGTTGATAATGCTCCTAATTTTTTTTATTATTCACTTTTACAACTTTATTTATTTTGATTTGATTATCTAAATGTAAATATAAAAAATATTTTTTTATTTTTAATTATTTTTTTATTTTTTCAAGAATATTTTGAGATCGAAGCTCACTATAAACAGTACTCATTTGATATTTTCGCAACTCATTAGAGGTGGAAAATAGAGTACGTGAAATTTTGCCCGTAATTTTAACATATATGTATATCTTTAGACCACAATCTCCGGTCCTTACTTTATGGTAACGTAGAAACAAAGTTGACCACACCCTATTTAGTGGTGCAGGATTTTCATTTCAATTAAAATATGGTCTATTAGATTTGACTTTAAAATCCTTGCCAACACAAATTTTAAAGTGCCCTGAGTTTAGTTTTTTTAACCAAGGAGTTTAGGATAAAATAATAATAATAATTATAGGTGCTGGGAGCAAATTCCTCACCCCCTCTTTAGTTTGTAATCAAAGGGGAAGGGCTGAGTGGTTAATTAAATTTTAGAGCGGTCGATTGTCTGGACATAAAATTAAAATAAATTTTAAATGTAATTAAATGATTTTTGAATAACAAACTATTTTAATATAAAATTAAATAATAAAAATATTTTTAATTATGACAACCGGTTGTCTTATAAAAGGCAATAGACTGTAATACCTAATATTATTTTTATTATTGAGTTTGTATTTGAATATTTATTTTTATTATTAATTTTAATTTTATAAATATAATATCTAATTTTATCATTAAAATATTTAATTTTACTATTTTCGTTATTTTCAATTTTATCTTATCCAAAATTTAATTTCTAGCCAAATTTATATTTTTTTAACCCTTAAATTTAATAGATTCCACAAATAAAATTAAATAATTTTTTTCTTTTTCACTTAGCTCTCTCATCTTTAGATCTGTTGAAATAAATTATTAAAAAAATATAAAACTTTTTAATTTTTTATGAGTGTAAATTAATCCCTCTCTAAAATATTTTCATAAGTTTAGTTTGGCTTATACTTTTGTTATTTATTTCTTTTTTTTTATTTCTTTCAATATAAGTTAAAAAAACTAAAAATAAAAAATTAATAGCAAAAAAATCAATTATACAATGTAAAATGTTATAATTTTTTTGAAAATTTTATAATTATAATAAATATTACATCTATATAATCAATTAAATAATCAATTATTATATCATAATCAAATTACAATTATTGAATAATTAACTAATAAATTATAATATAACTAAACAACTAAATTTACATTCAGTAAAAATTAAATCAAAGACATTAAGGTTTAGCTTTTTTGTCACATTTATCTTTTTGTTTTAAAAAGAATTGAAAAATAAGTAAATAAATAAAATATTTAAATTAAAAAGAAATTAAAAGAAAAAATTTTAAAGGATTGTTTGGATGAACGTTGAAATTAAAAATAATAATAATTATTATAATTATAATTAAAAAAAATTTAATAATAAATTTATATTAAATAAAATTTATTAATGTTTTATTTAAATTAAATTAATAATAATTAAAATTTAACTGCATCAGTGGCATCCACATATAGGCTAAGGCCAAATTTGATTTGGCAGCAACCAAAAGGTCCAGTCAAAATAATAATAATAATAATAATAATAATAAAAACATCACGGCATCCGGTGCCAAATGACAGCCGAAGATATTTATGGTCCAATCCAAGACTCATTCCTTTACTAAAAAGAGAAACTCGCAAACATTTTCCATCACTTTCTATCCCACCTCCCCCAAAACACATTTTCCCGGAAAAATACAAACAAACGAAAAAATGGTAGAAAACATCCGGAAAATTTCTCCCCCACCAACCGCTCCCCCTCCTCTCTTCACTCTTCCTACCACTCTAACTTAAAAAAAAAAAAAGAAACGCTTAAAAATTCACAGTGAGTTTTATATATAGAAGCAAAAGAAAAAAATTAAGAAAGGGAAGAGAAGGGGATTGATGGGTGCGTCTCTATCAAACCTAACGGAAGGAACCAACGGGACGGCGATGGGACCGGGATTAGGGGACATACCGGAGAGCTGCGTGGCGTGCGTTTTCACGTACTTGACGCCGCCGGAGATTTGCAATCTGGCGAGGTTGAATCGTGCGTTTAGAGGGGCGTCGTCGTCGGATTCGGTTTGGGAACAGAAGTTACCCCGGAATTATCAAGGTCTGCTGGATTTGATGCCACCTGAAAGACACCAGAATTTGTCCAAAAAAGACATTTTTGCCCTTCTATCTCGCCCGATACCTTTTGAAGATGGAAATAAGGTGGGTAGTCATAAAATTTGTTTGTTTTTCTTCATTCTTTTTTGGTTAATTTGATTTTTGTTTTAAATGTGTTTCTGGGTGTTTGAGTTTTGGGTTCTTTGGGTTGTTTTATATATATATATATATATATATATTTGTTTGAGGGATTGAAAATGAAGGTTTTTGGTTTTTTTTTTTAAAAACTTTCTGTTTAATTTAATATTTGCCTTAAAAATTTGTTTTTGGCTTTTTGAGTAAGTTTAACATATTTGTTTAGGTAGGATTGGAATTGAGGATTCTGGGTAATTTAGGTGTCGGGTTAATGATTTTTTGATAAAATATTTAACAAATTTTGTTTGTGCTGGGTTTTCTTGGGTAGCGTTGTGAAGGAGGGTTTTTGGATTTTTTTTTTTTTTTTTTTTATGTTTTTCCTTTTGTTTTGCTTTAGCTGTTTTATTTTGAGTTAATAATAATCAGAGACGGATAAGAGAAGATTACTGATGGTTGAATATGGGGTGATGCAGGAAGTATGGCTGGACAGAGTGACAGGGAGGGTATGCATGGCAATATCTGCAAAAGGGATGGAAATTACTGGAATTGATGACCGAAGATATTGGAATTGGGTTTCTACTGAAGAATCTAGGTTAGATATTAATAATATCATCATATTTTGATGCTAAAGTTTCTAGTAGAATTTATATATTTTTACATTAA
This sequence comes from Durio zibethinus, assembly GCF_047325235.1. Classification (NCBI taxonomy): domain Eukaryota; kingdom Viridiplantae; phylum Streptophyta; class Magnoliopsida; order Malvales; family Malvaceae; genus Durio; species Durio zibethinus. The sequence goes on from NC_143173.1 coordinate 24,710,425, forward strand.
CTTAATATGGGATCGAGATACTTGTATCTTGAAATGTTTCTAGCAAGGTTTTTAACCACCATGTCGGAATTCTGTATTGATTGCTTAGCATAAAATGGAATTAATTGATTATCGATTTTGCTTCTACATGGAGCATATAGATGGATTAAGGTACACATTTGTTGGAATGGGGCATTTTGTAAATTTTGTTTTCAACTGCATGTCTTATTTTTTCCTAGTGGAAGGAAATGCATTTGGGTGCTAGTTAATTGCTGCTTTCTAGGCTTTTTTGTTTGTTGATGTTTTCTTTATTCAAATGCTATTATGTGGAAAGGCTGAAACCTTGGAAAATTTTCATCTTTGTTGCTCATTCATTGTTAATGTCAAGATGATGATGGGATCTTTTACTTAACCTCGTCTAAAGATGATGCTTGTCTTGGTTGCCTCATTGTTAATCTCAAGGGATATTTGATGGGTTGGAAGAGGTGTATAAGGAAAGATAATTTGGTTGGATAGACTTGGATCTTGCAATAAGGAATTGGTGAGCCTTCACGAATGGCGATAGTGCTGTCTAGTGTAAGTTGACATTTGTCAAAATTTTGTAGGAAATTGAGATGTTTTATGTGTCTAGAGAACCTTGTATAGATGTTTATGTTTCCCATTATGATTGGTTTTTGTCATCATCTTATCTTTTTGAGGTTTGTCTATTTTGTTTAGGATTGCTATTTTGATGGTGAACCTCTTTTTTTAATTAACGAAGAAGCATATGGATGCTGATATGTTAAGCTTCCAATTTGTATTTCCCTTTCATGTGCTGCTTGCAAGGGTGCTTCCATGCTGGAAATGATGTTTCCCATTACAGCAGGATCAGAGATAATAAGCATTGATCGGTTACCCATACTGTGAAACAGAATACTAACTATTTTCCTACTTTCTTTCTGTCTTTTCTTAAGCATGCTACTTTTTTCCTTTTTAACATTTATTTTTGAGGAGTTGTGAGAAAAGATCGTCTTCTTCTCTTGCTTAGCACTCTTTGAAGGTTCATCTCTTCTATGGAAGTTTATGCTTGCCTTTAGATAATTATATACTGTGCAAGTCTTTAACAACTAGGGTTGCTTTGTTCTTTCTAATAATTAGTATTCTAGAGTAATCTCTGACATGTTTTAAACTTCCTTTTACCCTACAGGGTATTGTGTTTCACTCTTGTTAATTTTAAGATTTTGCCCTCAGGAAATGGGATGATAGTCCTAAAACACAGGGTAGACTCAAATTTTGTTTTTGTTACATAACCATATTGACTCTTCCTGCTTCTTTATGTTTGTTTCCCATTCTTGAAGTATGCTAGAAGTTATTAAGGGATACCAGACGCTAAAAACATTCAAATATGAGAATTTGGGGACTTAGTGACCCTTAATTGAACCTTTTCTGCCATGGTTAACTATTTGGCAGAAATTGAAGGCTGTCAGATTTAAGGCCTGACCAATGTTTTGAATGTTATAGTTTCTTCAAGAAACTTCCTAACAAGCTTTTGCTTCAGTGGCAAGGCATGGTTAAGAATGTTTTGACTTAGAGAATAGCTTTGATTTTCGTAATATTAATCTTCTTAACTTCTGATGTATTCAAAAAATCCTACAATCAAAATCTATATAATTTTTAAATGAACTTTCTACTATACTAACTATTATTCCTAGCATTGTGATAAGGCAGGGTGGCTTCAGGTGCTGCAGTCTTTGTTCAGATTTTTATGCCATTGAATAAATTATTTTCCAGTTGTGCTGGCCAGTGGAACGTGTTGTTTTCAATTTTTTTCCCTCTCCAGCTTTCTTTGTTAGCAAATTTTAACAATTACCTCTATGTTGCTCTTCTTGCAGATTCCATGTTGTGGCCTATTTGCAGCAAATATGGTGGTTTGAAGTAGATGGAGTAGTAAAGTTCCCTCTTCCAGCTGATATCTATACTATCTCATTCAGGCTTCACCTTGGAAAATTTTCCAAAAGGTTGGGAAGACGGGTGTCTAGTTTTGAACATGCCCATGGTTGGGACATAAAGCCTGTAAGATTTCAGTTGTCTACTGCTGATGGTCAGCTAGCGTCATGTGAGCACTTTTTGGATGATACTGAACAAGATTATGAAAATGGAAACCATAAGCGTGGATGCTGGATAGAGTACATGGTAGGGGAGTTTATAGTCAGTGACTCAGAACCAGCAACCGAACTCAGATTTTCCATGAAACAGATAGATTGCACACATTCTAAAGGAGGGCTTTGTGTAGATTCTGTATTTATTATCCCCACTGACCTAAAAGAGTGTAAAAGAAGAGGAATTTTGAAATAGCCATAAACACATCAGAGTTGTTTGATATCATCAATGATCCCTGGAAATTCCTTATGGGGTTTCACCTAAAGCTTATACTTCTAAAGGCATTTGCTGTTTTAGAGGATATCATCTTAATTGGTTTTTGGAGTAGTTTTGTGTCCTCTATGGTTATGTAAGTTTCACTTCCATGTATTTGATCCAGTTTTGTTTCCTTTTACACCTTTGCTGATAAAATTAAGAGATTATTCTTGTTTATCATCTTGTTTTCACCGGCGCTTTCTGTTAAAATTTTTTTAACTTAGTTGTGATGCAAATGAGGTACAATTCCAAATTTTTTCTTAAATCTTATCAGCCCAGTTTTATTCCCTTTATTGTTTCATTATGTTTTTAGAAAAGCTTCATTGGGCTAGGAGAAGCTTTGCTTGCTTTCTTCTGATCTCTATGAACTTTTAACTGTTGCAATAAAGTTGTGAAATTATTTTCTCTAGTTATCACCATAATGAGTGTTTGTATTAATTATGAAATTCATGGCATCTGGACCACAGATGTGGTTGTTTAGGTGGTGGATCATATCCAGGTTCACTGCTTTCATTAAGTGTTCTTGCAATACTGATTGTGAAACTGTTACATGAACTATGCCCTGTGGGTCTGCCTTGCCCATTCTCTTTGGAAAATCAGCTCTATTCAGGTTGGTATGGTTGGTTAAACCAAGGGCAACCATAGCTTATACTTGTTGATATATTGTAAATTGTAATAGACTAACTCACTGAGGTTCGGTTGGTTTACCCATGAACTCACATACTTGAATGACATGGTCAAAATCATCGTATGCTCGTTATCCTTTCAGCGTGTCTTGCTATTCCGTTTGCTTTCTTCCCTGGTTTTTAGTTATCCAAGAACTTATGCATTGATATTTCTTTTCCCAAAACTGTAGGCGATATGTGGACTTCATTTGCTTATGATTAATTTCCTTAATTGACGATTTGGCATTTAGATAGCAATTTGCATCCTGAATTCGTTGATTCTGTTTTCATTTGATTTGCATATTGTATTAGAAAATTTTGACAGAAGAAAACAAAATTTCACTAACTGGGGCCCTCATAGTTTGAGTTAGCTTGTTTTTTGTAGGTAGGTGGTCCAGTTTTGATCTTTGAACATTATTGGTTCGTTCTAAAGTTGTTATAAGATGAGGCTGAAGTAAGCTGCATTCCTAGTTGAAGCACTGACCTTAGGTTGATAGTCCTCGTCTTACAGCTGTGAGCAACATGAAAGAGGTTCATGTTAGGCTAGACCCCCAGGAAGAAGTTTTGGCTGCTTGAAACACAGTTCGTGTTGTAAAGCATGTTTCTCATTGAGCTGACTGGGACCAAACCAGATGTTTGAAGTTTGCACTTATGAAATGATTGTTTGCTTTCTTCCCCCTCCCCTTTTTGTTTGAAACAAAATAATTGATTACGCGTTCTTTTCCGGTTAAGATTACGACTTTTTAGCAGAAATGAAGGCTTATCATCTTGCTTTAAAGACATTAATTCTACATTTGTGATTGTAATTAGGTTGCCCTTGTTTGTCGTTTTATTTCATTTGAACCTTATTGTCACTCCAAGTTAATTCTTGAACCAGCTGGTTTAATGTTGTACTTCTGTTTGAACTAGTCCTTTATGTTTCAGTTGCAGGAACTGAACAACGTTCTCTTTCCACATGGGGTCCTTTTCTTCCCATTTATTACTTGGTTTTCATTTAGCTTAACATTTAGACATTGGTCCACATTCGGCATCGCCACCCTAATGTTCTTGTCCTTTTCTCATGCCGTCGTCCGTGAATTACCCCTCATAGGTTCATGTGTTAAATGTTGCCTAAATCTGGACCACTGGCAGATTCATGACTGTGTAACCTAGACAGCGGCTTACCACCTTATTTCAGATTTGTTAGATGTTATTTTTTAAAGGTAGCTATATGAATTAATTAAGTCAAACTCGAGTTAAGTATGTTAGAATTGAACTGATTTCTTTCATGCTTCGCCAACAAGTTGATGTTACCTAGAATTTTATTAGATGAACAGTTTCAAAACTTGATTCAAATATCTTGCATATTATCGAAATGTCCGTATCTCAACGTCTTAGTTGTCATACTTTGAGAATTTTGGTTGTCTCTTAATTAAAGTTTGCTTGAAATACAAAGCTTAGCTCTTTAATGGCTGCCATCAGATTGATCATTTTTTAGCTTCCCAAGCCATCAACTAGACGTCTAAATTTTACGGCTATAAATTCAATTAGGTCCTCTGTACTTTTAAGCTTTTACAGACAGTCGTTCTCTAGTTCTTTATCCCAACCAAAAAGATTCAAGCACTTTTTAATTAATGTTTGTGAACTATTACAACGGATCACCCCAATCTGATTTTGCAAGAAGAAAGTTAGCTTATGTAGCTCGGTACAAAGAAAAAGCTGGTCCAAGTTAACATTAATGTCCACATCTCTTAGGAATCGATGCACTTCTAGTTGCATGGCCATTTTTTTTTTATTACAAAAAATTTATAATAGATAAATTGTTTAATTTTTTATTTCAAAATAAAATATATTATATCTGATAATTTAATATAAATGATTATAAGTGATGTATTCGAGATAATTTTAATAAATAATCATCGATAAAATTTAAATTTAAAATATTTTCATAAAAAAAAAAATGAATCTTAACTAAATGATTCAACATTTGACGATTATTATGGTTCTTATATTTCTCTTACAAATGTCAAGTTTTTTTCATCAAGTGTGTTAGTAATATAAATATTTGATTGGAGCTTATATTACTTTTACAATCTCAAATATTTAAAACTTATAAATTTTAAATAAATATGATGATATAATAAAAAAATATGAAAATAATATCAATTAAACTTTAGATATAAAATATTTTTGAATTTGAAAAAAAATATTAAATTATATCTTTTATTTAAATTTATTGATATGATATAATAATTTTAATATTTTATCATATCGATTTTAAAGTACTTGAAAATATTATAGCAATGAAAAGCACTTGATTGCCGTTTCAACTTTCATGTTCTCCGACGCTACTACATTCTTTACCTCTTTAAGGTCTTTGACTGTTGGGTCTGATTTGATTCTTTTGAGCTTGGATGAGGGTGGCCAAGGACCTAACATAGAAAGTACTGTTAAGGAATTGTCTGGGCTTTGAAGTAAATGAAAAACTATTTCAGGGGTTGGGTTTTTTTCTAGTTTTTTTTTCTTTTTTTTTTTTTTTTTCAGGCTTCAATGTTTTTCATGCGTGTGTCAAAAATCAAAATGATGTAGGAATCACTAGTTTCAGACTGAGATGTTTCAGTAGAATTTCAGAGGTCGATGGTGAAAAGGAAACATTGGGATCAGGGACGGACGTACACAGTAGTCAGAATGGCAGCTGCCTCCGCTGAGTTTCTAAATTTTTTTTAGGTTTATTGAAAAAAAATCTCAAAAGTTTTAAAAATTTAAAATTTGACCCTCATTAAAAATATTGTTCTCCAATTTACCCCCACTAAATTAAAACTCATACAAGAAAATATTTTATTGTTTATCTAATAATTGAACAATGATCCTTTTGAACGCTAAACAATTTTGTTATAATATATATTTATATATATAAGTTCATGAAAAAAAAGTAAATTACTCTAGAAAATTTGAAATTATTAAATTTCATATTCCTCTTAATAATTTATTTAAAATTGATATAAGATGATCTTATAAGAGTAGTGAAACTTAGAGCTTGTATTAAAATGGTTTTAACCATTTCTTTAACACAAGATATATATATATATATAATATGTGAAGTAATTAAAAAAACTATTTAAATTTATATCTTTATTTTTCTTTTCATTGTAAGAAAAAAAGATATTTTTTTTTTCAAATTATAATGAATAAAAAATAAAATATGTTTGTCCATTTGAAGTAAATGATAAAATTAGACATATTAAAAGTGAACAATAAAATTAGATGTATTGATTTTTATATTATTCTTTCACATATTATTTCAACCTTAAGAATTTTATATAAAAAAAATTTATTAAATTAATATATGTGTTTTTATATTGAAAGTTGATTTGTTTAAATAGTATTTAGGTTATATTTATTAAGAATCATATAATTAATTTTAACTATACAAACATTGGTTTTATGGCAAAAAAAAAATTTTCGTGTACATAAAATATGTTATTCATCTTAGTTTTATTTATAATTTTTTATATTAATTTATGTTTAAATAAAAAAATTTAAATTAATTTAAAAATATTTATTCTCATTACTCATAAATTCTGGATTCGTGCCTCATTGGGATGATAGTACTCATCATCCAATGAATGAAGAAAAGTTAAAATGCTGGCTAGAGAGCTTTAATGGCTGTACCTCTGAAGTTCAACTTTGGAGCCTATTAGCATGTAGCTTACTGACATATCTGCTGTTTATGAAAGATTTTTCATTTTTAAAATTTAAAAATGACTATCGAGGTAAAAAGATTACAAATATGTATCAAATTGAAATTAAAATCTTTGGATTGATCTTATTTTTTTAATAATATAAATGAGCACTGTGGATTCTGAATGAGATAAGTTCCCATTTGGTTTTTAAGACAACAAGTGTCAGCTTTATCAGTTTGATTTTTTTTTTTTCTTGGTGCATATATATATAATGTACATGTGCTGTTTTCTGGAGTTCAATGCTTCATTTGGTTGGAGGCAAAATCAATTGTCAGGGATAGTTGAGAAAGAGTGAGAACAACAGAAAAAAAAATTATATGCAAGTATTAATATGAGGTTGTGACTTTAGTATTAGAGATTAAATTGTTTTTTAAGAATAAACTTCACGATTTATATACGTATTGTATAAATATAAAATATATTTTTTTAATTTTATTAAATTTAAATATAATTATTATTTAAATTTTAAATCATGAATTATATTAGGGTATCATCACATTGTGTTTTGGATTATTAGATGTACTTAATTTTTTTTTTTTTTGTTCTTTGGATAAATGAAAAAGTTCTTGTGCCTCCTTTTGGGGAAAATTACAAGTTTCTTTCTATTTGAACAAGCAAAAAGGACCGAACAGAAGCATTTAAAGCACAAATCCATATGTTTTAACTCTGTTAAACTTGTTTATATATATGGCTCTCTTAGTATTATATCTTATTTATATAATTAATAGGGAAGAAAGGGACAATTCTGTCTCATCTCTTTCAGTATTTTGGGATCAATGGTATCATATACTGATATACATCTCTTCTTACCGTTAAAGTCCTTCACGTTTTTGTTTTGGGAAAGATTCTCTTTTCTGTCTATCCGTCTGAGCTGATCATAGCTAGGCCTGACCCCGCACAATTCATTCAATTCAATGGCAGGAAGACTATTCAACAAATCCAAGCCAACCCATCAGGACAAAAGTACAAAGAGAGAAAAGGAGACAGGTTTCTTCTTTCTCATTGCAAAGTTGGTTTGGGTGCAGGGAGGGTGAAACAATAGGATGAGTCCAACTCTTCTTTTTTAAAAATTTTTCCTGCTTTGGTTTGTGTTTTATAGTTGTATGCATGTGGTAAGAGGTGGCAGATTTTTGTGTACTGATGTTATCCCACCTCCTTATAAGGTTAGGACAAAATTTATATAAAATTATGTAGATAATATTCGAAAATTTTTTTATTAACAATAAGTAAATAAAAATTTTAATAAAAGATTCAAATCGATAGATCAATAGATTTAATATAAAGATTGATAATTTATAAAAAAATATTAAAAATATTATTTATAATTTAAATTTGATTGATATTTATTCAATAATAAAAATTTTGTTAATATTTTTGCTAAAAATACTTATTTAATAAATATATCAAAATTTATTAAAAATTTTTTAAATTTTACTCGATTAATTTTAATTTTAATTTTTATTTATTCATTAAAACTTCATCAAGTTCATCTATATTATGTCCTCATTTGCCCTTCCAGTTTTCACCAGTATTTTCTCTTACAACTCTCTATATGCTATTAATACCACCTCCTTATAAGCAACATCTAAATTTAATAATATTCAAAGATAAAGATTACAGAATGAAGAAGGAAGAAAGGGAGGGAGTAGAGGTGTATATGGTGGGGAGGAGTCAGGACAAGGCGTGAGAAAGCCAAGGCATAATGTCAATTTCATAGAGGCAGGTTTCTGGGACCAGATGGAGACCTATGTCTGTCTAACTAACCGACAAAAGTCCAGCTATCTCTGTCTTTCTCTCCCTTTAAATCTAAACATTAAACTTTGTTGCACCCCCAAAAATGAAGTAGAGAAAACCCTTACAGTGTTTTCTGCCCTTCTCACGCATTCACTTTGTTGCACCCCAAAAGACAAGTATAGAGAAGAAAGGAAACCCTTTGATATATTCCCAAGAGAGGAAGTCTTTGAGATACTGATAAATTTTGGTTGGATTTGAAGGGAAAGGAGGGGGAGAGAGACACAAGTAAAAAATGGATTGGAATGGCACATTACGAACCTTTGTTTCTCGACCAGAACCTTCTCTTAACTTCCTCTACAACTATAACTATGATCAATATCCAGGTATAGTCCCTCCCCTCAATCACCATTCTGTCTTTTATTTTTCTTTCATTTTCTTCATGTGTTTGGAAGCAGCTTTCAACAAATTAACAAGAATTCAATTCAAGCTACAACCTTCCCATGCTAAATTTTGAACTGTTTCTTTCTTTCCATCTATATTTATTTGCTAAGTTACACAATCCTAATTATGCTTTGATATCTGCTGCTTCTTCTTGTAAGGTATGGAGATGAAGCATCCAGGATTAGCAGAGGCAGCTCATGGGTTGGCTCCAGCCTTGGACAAGAACAGCTACAACAATAAAAGGAAGAAGAAGCGTTTGACAAATGGTCAGTTAGACTCCTTGGAGAGGAGTTTCCAGGAAGAGATCAAGTTGGAGCCTGATAGGAAAATGAAGCTTTCCAGGGATCTTGGACTCCAACCAAGGCAAATTGCTGTCTGGTTCCAAAACAGGCGTGCTAGATGGAAAGCTAAGCAGCTTGAGCGCTTATATGATGCTCTTAAACAGGAGTTTGATGTTATCTCCAGGGAAAAGAATAAGCTTCAAGACGAGGTTAGAAAAGATTTTCAAAACTCTCTCTTTCCATGCATGATTCATGCACAGTTTTGGGAGCATTTGGTGTACATCATTATATATACTTTGTTTTTCTCTTTCTATGGAAATACAGATTTCTTAAATAAGCTGAGAAAGAAATAAATATTGAATGCTTGCACTCACTATAATTTCCATTTGCCCTCACCCCCTGATGCAGGTCATGAAATTGAAAGGTATGCTCCGGGAACAGGCGAAAAGAAACCAAGTCTCCACAGGTTACACAGAAATCTCCGGGGAAGAGACCGTCGAAAGCACCTCAATTCGCAGCTATAACAAGCCAAGGGTAGTAGCAAACAACCATCTTCCGATCGCTGAATGCAACTATCTTTTCAATGTGGACGAGTATAACCCAGTATCATCTCCCTACTGGGGTTTGCAGTTGCCTTCTTATCCCTAATGAACTACTTAATCTTTATTAGACTTCGTTAATTTAGCTTAGTCGGCTTATAATTTAGAACAAGTTGTCTTAGAGCTAGCTTAATAGTTTTAGTAAAGATCAGGGAGATGTAGTGATCATCCCCTTTTTGGGGACATAGTTGGAGAGTTAGACATAACATCAATGAGAGTATATCATATATATGCACTACTATGTTTAAGAAGCCAAAAGGCTGCTGAATATTGGATCAAAGAGCTTGAAATACTTTGCATGAATAAGGTTGATTATAGTTTTCTTGTTTCTGGTGCCACGTCTGGAAATCTGGATGTCTCCCACATAAAATGATTGCTTTGGAATATAATTTGAATAGAAAAAACATATGATGACGTAAAATATCCGTTTCCTACCATTTTTTTTATGATATATATGGCAATCAAACAAATCAAGTAATCTTAACAACCAATAATATGGTACTTGATATTGTAGGAAACAATGATACCGTTCTCTGCACCATATACTTTTAAATGATTGACCATTGAAAGATAACAGTTTTTTATTAGAAGTTTGCGGAAGAGAAATGAATGACTAAGCTATGGCCTGAAAGATTTTGGCAGATATTTAGATATAAAAAGATCAAAACCTCATACATAGCTCGACTCTTTCTCCTTGCTGATATTCACAACACCACCAAACCTTTTAACTTGGGAAGAGATTGAGATGCCCGATCAATTACATTAAGCAATATCATAAACTTCAACCCTCCCAATAAATCCGAAAAAGAGTTCCAAGTCATCTCATCTCCAGGTCAATACATATATGAATCACTTTCCCAAAAGCTGGCATCAAGTCCCTCAAAACAAAAGAAAACGTTAACCACTGAAGCAGCTAACTCATCCTAAATATTACTGTGTACAGCTTATAGCATACACCTAGGGGAACCTTAACAGAACAGCCTCGAATCTTAACCATAATGGAAAATGGAGGGTAAAAGAAAACATTATAAACAGGATAAGAGTACCATGGAAACAGCAGACTGTGTGTCAAGCTTGATTATTAAAAGAGGGCTGTTCAATGGCATTCAACACTTGATTGAAAAACAAGAGTCAAAATCCATAAAATTACTTGATCACTTAACTTCAACACTGAGTTCATGGCATATGATAAGCATAAAAGCGAAAACAACGTGACCAACAGGGCCATTCAGTCCTTACAATACCTTCAAAATGAAAATACTACCTATTTCTCTGGCTGGGGGAAAACAGATAATAACCTAGCAACTTAGCGCTTTCCACCACCACCACCAAGCTTGGGACCTTTTGGTGCAGAACCCTTGGGAATGTTACCCTTGCCCTGTGCCTTCTGTTGCTTTGCAACTACTTCTGCTTTCTTTGCCTTCTTTTCGTCCTTAGTTTTCTTGATCCTTTCCTTGATTTCTCTGCACAACAGTTGGACAGGAAATATTTCAAAATTTCCATAAATACACAGCATGATACAAGTCAAAATTGGTTATGACAGAGATGATAGAAAAGATCAAACTCATATGTAAAATGAAAAACCACACACCGGAGAGCAGCTTCCCTGGCAGCATCACGAACTTCTGGTTTCTCACTCCTCTTCTTCTGGATAACCTCTAAGGTGGCACCCACAATGGATCTGGAGTAAGGCTTCTTTGTGGTACGTCTCCTCTTCTTCACAGCCTCTTGCGCAATGTCCTAAATGTATATATACAATATAAAAACTAATATGAGAGTGGGCATGAAAACTGTAAAATATAGAAGGAAGTTATTATTACCCAATCATGCAAACATGATTTAGCTCACAACCTAGAAGCAATTACTTCAAATGCTGCAGGCAAGCAAAATGAAAAGAAAGGCAATCTTTTGAAATGAAATTGAGTTTCCAAAGCTGACACTCACCTTCTTATGTTGCTTCCTATACATGGCTGTCCATGTAAGTTTCGATGGCTTCAGACGGTTGTGGAAGTACCTCTTGCATTTTGAATTGGAAAAGAGGAAGACCTAAACAAATTGATGCAGAAGACAATTTATTAACACCACAATAACATAATATCAACCACTTCAAATCAGAATTGCATGCAAATTTACCTGAGAATCAGAACGAACAAATCTGATGCCTTTCCCTGGGTATATCTTGGCACCACTAAACCGGCAAAGCTCCGTCCTAACATGGCGACATAACACAATCAAGTGAAGGTTTTTGGAAGATCAAAATACAAACTTTTAGCATAATGCAAGAAAGCCAATAGATAATAGCAATTTCGACAAGCTAATTTTAAGCCAAATCTCGTATATCCTTACACACGAGCTTAACCATTCACTAGATTATTACATAATTAATTAAACCAATTAAATATCACCGCCTAATATCCATTAGCATGATGCCAAAATCTAAACTAATTTTCAATTTACAAAAGAAAAAGAAAATCAATAATCATATATCCAGGGCGATATGAAATGAAATGGAAGGCAGATCTGTCCGTTAACGGGTTTTCCGTTTTTCCAGAAATTAAAGAAATGGGTTTTCAAGATCAGATCGTTAAATCATGATTTATAAATAATTTAAAAGAAAATAGAGGAAGAGAAAAAGGAACGTACTTGAGAACCATGGCTGCAGCTCCTCTGTTCTTGTGGAACCTAAAAACCCTAGCGATGTTGCTATGTAACGTATATCAAGGGTTATGAACAAATAACCCTTATATTATCTATATAAAAGTTGTATATAAAATTGTTAACTCCAAAATTTTAAAATATTTTTTTGTAAAAATTTTAATAAATTTTAATTAAAATAACTTTTTTATTATTATATTTTGATTGAGATAAATTGTAATTTAAACATTTTTTTATTATTAGACTTTTAATTACTCACAAAAAAGAATTTCATATTAAATATAAATATAAAAAGTTAAATATGCAAGAAATCTTCTTTTTTACACTAATATCAGATTTTTTGCTACCCTTATTAAGGTAAGTTTGCAAATGATATTAACTTTTAATTAAATTTCATTAATTTAAATTTTTTTTCTATGAATTTAAAAGTGTTTAATCATTGAATCCACCAAGAAAAAAAAATCCTGAGAAACTTATTGGTAATATGTGTTAAGATCTTTTAAATAAAAAAAACAGCATTTTAACTTGAAAATTTGCTCTTTAATTTTGTTGATTCGATAAGTTTTTTGATCGTAAAATATGATTAAAAATTGAAATATAATATTTATGATTGAAGGATATTGAAAAAACTTTAATCGTATGTATTTATTAATATTATCTTAAAAGTTTTTTTGGGATGTTTTGTTGAACTAAATACAAATATAATGTTTGAAAATTTTTTGTAGAATTACATGATTGGAGAGTTGGGAAATTGGGTTGCAGAGGTTTGGGCATTATAGAGAAGAAGATCAAGTGCATGAATCATCACAACAGCTCATCCAAGGTATATTTGCCTCTGTCACTAGCTTTGCAAGATCAATCGAACTTTAATTTAATTCATCCAACTACCTGTTAAAATTTATGAAAAATCAAAATTGAAAAAATAGTAATTCAAATTAAATCATATATTATATAACATTAAAAAATCGTATTTGTATATGATATTAATTAGGGACGGATCTAAGATTTATGCTTGACAGGAGCAAATTTATTATATTAACTATCAATAATATTGATATAATAATTTTATATTTATATTATGAACCGACTCAATTTTTTAAAAACATCAATATATTTTTTAATATTATAAAAGACTCACACTTAAATATTTCTTTTACCATTAATAGGTCTAAAACAAAAAAAAAAATTGAATTTATTTTTAGTAATTCCTTCTTTTTTTTTTATATTTTACTCTAGGCAAAATACAAGAATCATTAAAATTTTAGATAAATTCATAATGATTAAAATTAATTTTCAAGATTTTAGTAGGGGCAGCCGGCCCATTGCCCCTACCTTGGATCCATCCCTGGTGTTGGTTGTTTCCTTAATGTTGTTTATTCCCTGTTCATCATATTAACTGCATAATTATACTGCTGATTTGCTACAAAAATGGACTTGGCATATAATCATATGAAAAGGTTGACAATTTAATCTTTTTTTTTTTTAATCATTTAAGGGGACAGAATTTTATATTAAATAAGATGTCTTTTTTAAGGTTGTCTTAACTACTAGATCAAACAGTTGAAAATAATTTAACATGTTCAAACTATAATTTTATGGATCATATAACCTATGGTATTTTATAGCTCTTGATAAGCCAAAAGGTTGAAGCTAGATCAAAATGCAACCTTTTCTTTTGTTAAGCAAAGAATCAAGCATTTGTAGATTTAATTCTGTTTTGTTCTCCAAAACAGAATTTAAAAGATAAATATATTAAAACAAGGAAGGAGGAACAATTTAAAGAACATGAACCAATAAACGTGGTAAGTTCTAAAAATGCTTAGTGATGGTCTAAATTGATCATTTATAATTATAAGAATATGCATAATGTTATTATCATTAAAAAGCTTTGATCAAATTAGAGATCAAACAGTTTTTTTTTTTTAATAAAAACTTTTATGCGATTTTTTGTGTAAAATTTATGCATATTTATCTTCTTGTCTTTTCGTGAAAAAAAATCTTGTCTTCTTTGCAGACAAGGTGATTGGCTCATCTCCATCGGAAAAATTGTCTGTTGACTGCTTGAAATTTCCTTCATCAAATTTGGCTATAAATCAAGAAGAAAAGTTAAGCATCGTGAATTCTTTCAAGGTGAAACCAAATTTATTGAAATTATATTTTGAATTTAATTATGTTAAAATTACATTTATTTATAAAAATTTATATATATTAACAATGAAATCATTGTAAATTGTATAGATATTACACAATAAATTTATTATTTCATTCGATCAAATCCTCAATAACTATTAACTTCTTATGAAAAAGATCCTAACATTTTTTCTTCATTAATACTTTGTTATTTTCACTATTTTTTATTTCATAATATCTAATCATATAAAGAAGACGGTTCTTCTTGCAAGTTTTATTGGTGGCCCGAGAGACATGTGGCGTAGATGCAATGACTTTGGTCCAACGATTTGGGAAACCAAATCTTTTTATAATTATGATATGTAATCCAGAATAAAAGTAAATTACAGATGAGCTCAAAGAAGGTCAACTTGCTCAAGATAAACCAGATCTGACTTCTAAAATATTTCGTGCTAAATTGCAAGAGCTGGAAGATAAACTTTTCAAGAAAGAAATATTTGAAAAAGTTGCAGCACATGTACATATTATTGAATTTTAAAAGAAAAGGATTTCCCCATGCCCATACATTAATCTTATTACAAAAAGGAAACAAGATTTTATCTGAAAATCAATTTGATAGATATGTTTGTGCAGAATTACCGAATAAAGAATTTTATCCACAAGCTATATAAATTGGCTATGAAAAACATGATACATCACCCTTGTGGAAAATACAACATATCAAATCATGTATAGTTGATGATAAACGCAAGTTTCACTATCCTAGGACCTTCTGTTCACAGACACTGCAAGGAAAAGATGGATAGCCAATATAGAGAATAAGAGCAAATGGATGGTCATAAAGAACAAAGAAAAGAGGAGAACCTGATTATTACAACAATTGTGGATTATGTTGAAGAACATCCCACTAGTTCTGGCAATGCCAATAGATTGCCTGATGCTGATCGTACAAAGGATACTGGTCAAGCAAGTCAAGGTACTAAGAGAGGAAGCCGCTCAACAAGGCGGAAACTTTTGGCATCGGTTGACTTAAAGTGCAAATTAGTTGACTTTAGGAATGCATTTTGGACATATAAACAGTTTACAAATGACATTCAGACAAAGAGAGTATAGGTGTCCTGAGGTGATCCTGGGATCTAAATATTCTACGTCAGCAGACCTTTGGTCATTTGCTTGCATTTATTTTGAGATTGCAACGGGTGATGTTCTCATTGATCCTCATGGCGGCGACAATTTTGTCAGAGATGAGGTTTTTTTTTTATAATGCTGTTATCTCTTTTATGGTTTTTGCACCACTTATTATGCATGTGTTTGTTTTTGAGTTTTTCAATTTCTTTTGATGGAAGTTCATTCAAGATGTGGCATTCAATCTTTGAAGGTTGTAATAAACTTGAAAATCTAAAATAATTTATTTCCTTATTCTTGGAAAGGAAAAAAATAATTCAGCGCATCTGCAAAAGAAAAAGAAAAGAGAGGCTATAAACAGGGATAAAAATATTTGATTTTCTTTGCTTGTTATATTGAACTTGTAGTTAAAAATGCCTAAAGAAAAGCATAGACTTTTAGGAAAAATGTTATTTCGACTTGCAAAATATGTATATTAAAATTCTTCTATAAGTGCTATGGAGCAGGTTTGAACTCGAGAACCCTGAAAAGAAAAAACGACGGTGAGCAAGATGTAAATGACATGACTGACTTCTTGAATCTTGATTTCCATCCTTGATTTTATACCTGAGAAGCGTACGAGTGCTGCTCAGTGCCTTCTTCATCCATGGATCAACGCAGGCCCCCGACTTTTAGAGCCAACAGGGTCATCATCACAAAGCCAAGCTGCGGATGCTCACATTTATGAGAAAAAGAAGAGGGAGGCAATGGAGGTTGCAATGGGGAATATTGCCGTCAGTGCAGATTCTAACCAGCCGAAGATCTCCAGTTTAGGTCGAAAATCCTCCAAGGCAGCAACTACTTCTAGCTAGGACTCGCTCCTACATTTCTAGAAGCCTGCTCCTTCAGTTTTACTGCATAGACTAGTTTTGAGCCCGAATCTATGCAGAGTACATGTAATTCTTTTAAAACATTTTTTTCTTACAAAATATAACTGAAATTGCATTCAAATATATGTATTGGAAAATCAAGCCGAATTTGCATTCATACTCAATAAAATCTAGTAAAAATCCAGTAAAAACTAGTAACAAAGAAACTAACGCACGCAAACTAAAGATAGCTAGATTACTTTTTGGGTGGTTTTTGTTTAAACATTCCAATTATTCATCAACCGTCATACAACAAAAAAGCACTTCATAACAAAAAGATACAAAAGCAGAAGCAAAACCATAAAAAAAAAAAAAAAAAAACCGACCCATTTTGGTTTGAGATCACTCTATACTAACTAAGGGTATATGCAGAGTTTAAGATCACATTTTGGTTTTGCCTGAGCGGTCCACACGTATAATGCGTTCCTCATTTATACGCCCAACATCATTGAAAGTTTGGCCACTCATCTGATCTGATGCTTTCAGGGTAGCAGCAATTGCTCGTGGTGGGGTATTTTCAACTTTGATCACAATATCCTCTGAAACGCCTTGACGCCCTTCACCATTCATGTCATTGCATCCAGCTTCATAAGCCTTCCTTCCAGCTTCATCTTTGTAGTCGCCCCCTCTCAGCTTCATTTCTTCCATTTTCTGTCTAGTTGACTCCGTTGTTTCACTCAGCTTTTCCTATATAATTTAAGCAACATTGCGTATGTATTAGTGAATAGGAACAAAAAGAGAGAAAGTTGAGATAAATATGATTCATCACGTTGGTTTTCTCTGCAGTCTCTGATGCATTCTGCTTCGTTTCTTCAGTCTTCCCAGTAAGGAAATCCATAGCTCTCCTAGCAGCATCAGCAGCAGAATCTTTCAAATCCCCTAGCGTACAACTGTCGTATCCTTACCTTCCTTTGCTTTCTCAGCAGTATAATCTGTGTAGTCCTTCATCTTGTCCACAGTAGCATATTTTCCTTCTTTGGCATTCTCTGCTGCATATTCTGTCCCCTGTTTTGCCTTTTCTGCTGCTTCCTTGGTCTTCTCAGCTGTCGTATCCTTGGCTTTCTCTGCTGCATAGTTCTTATATTCAGACGCCTTTCCCGCTGCTGTATCCTTTGCTTCCTTAGTTTTCTGTGCCGCATAGTCCGTATATTCGGAAGCCTTTTGCGATGTGATGTCTTTTGCTTCCTTGGCTTTCTCAGCTGTATAATCTTTATACTCAGCGGCCTTTACTGTTACTTTGTCCTTTGCTTCTTTCGCCTTCTGGGCTGCAGAGTCTGTCGTCTCCTTTGCCTTCGGCGCTGCATAATCTGTGTACTCAGCTGTCTTCCCAGTTACTGTGTCCTTTGTTTCCTTCGCCTTCTGGGCGGCAGAGTCTTTCGTCTCCTTTTCCTTCTGAGTGGTGTAATCAGCATAATCAGCTGTCTTTTGCTTTGTGGTCTCCTTTACCTCTTTCGCCTTCTCTGCGACTTCCTTTGCTTTCTCATCTGCATAGTCTTTGTACTCTCCAGCCTTTCCAATGGCAGTGTCTTTTGCCTTCTCAGCTAACTCCTTCGCTTTCTCTGATGCCTCCTTCGCCTGCTCTGATGCCTCCCTGGACTTCTGCTCTAAATGCTCCTTATGCTCACGAGTCTTTTCCTTTGTAGTGTCCTTGCTTTCAGCTGCCATCTCCTCAACTTCTTTAGCCTTTGGGCTGCATAGTTTTTGTATTTGTTGTTATTTTTGAAGCAAAGAAAACTTTACTCACTAGTGCATATCTTAACATCAGAAACATTACAATTTAAAGCCTAATTAATAACTACCCACTAAAATCATAATCCTAAGATTAAGCCATGACCACCAACATGAATAACAAAAAATAACTAACACCAGAAAAACAGGAACAACATGAAACATTCAATGAATCCACATTAGTAGTCCTAAACACATCTTCTAACACTCCTCCTTGCTTTAGGAGCTGCAAACACCAAGTTTTGTCCTCAGAAATTCAAACTTGCTAACTGGCAGTGGCTTGGTGAAAACATCTGCAACCTGATCTTCTGTTTTGCAGTAGACAAGAACAACAGCTCCATCTTTCTGTACTTCCCTTAAGAAGAATAATTTAATATTAAAATGTTTAGTTTTCCCGTGAAACACAGGATTTTGAGAGATAGCAATGGCAGCTTGATTGTCAACAAGAATCTTCGTGCTTTCCTCCTGCTCTAAGTTAAGATCGATTAAAATCTTCCTTAGCCACAAAGTTTGATTAACAGCAGTTGTTGCAGCAATAAACTCTGCTTCAGCTGTGGATTGAGCTACAATTTCTTTTTTTTTCGAGCTCCATGAGAAAACACCAGAACCAAGTGTGAAACAATAGCCTGAAGTGCTCTTCATATCATCAATGGAACCTCCCCAATCACTGTCTGAGTAACCAACCAGCTTGATCTCTTTGCCCTTTGTGTATTTAATGCCAAAATCACTTGTGCCTTTCACATATCTAAGCACCCTCTTTGCAGCCTTGAGATGCCATTCACTTGCACAATGCATAAACCGAGATAAAATGCTTACAGCATTCAAAATGTCAGGTCGAGTTGCTGTGAGAAACATTAAGCAACCAATCAGGCTTCTGAAATATGCCTGATCAATCTTCTCTGTTTCATCTTTTTTACAGAGCTTTTCCTTTGAGTTCATTGGTGTCATCATTTCTTTACATTCTTCGAGTTTAAACTTCTTCAAAATCTCCTTGGCATATTTCTTCTGACAGATGAAGACTTCATGTTCATTCTGTTTGATTTCCATTCCAAGAAAAAAGGTCATCAATCCAAGATCTGTCATTTCAAAAAACTCCATCATCTCTTGCTTAAACTTCTCCACAATACTTGTGTTGTTTCCTGTCACAAGTAAGTCATCCACATATAGTGAGATGATAAGAATGTTGGCTCCATTGTGCTTGACATATAAAGTTGATTCAGATAAGCTTTTGACAAATCCCAAGTTCTACAAATGTTCATCAATCCTGCTGTACCAAGCTCTTGGAGCTTGCTTCAATCCGTAAAGTGCCTTTTTAAGAAGATAAACCTTGTCTTCTTTTCCTTCCTTAACATAGCCTTCTGGTTGTTCTACATAAATCTCCTCCTACAGAAAACCATTCAAGAATGCTGACTTGACATCTAATTGGTGCACTTTCCAATTCATTTGTGCTGTAATAGTGAGTAAGAGCCTGATGGTGTCGAGTCTAGCAACTGGTGCGAAGGTATCTGAGTAGTCCACACCGAGTATTTGAGCATATCCTTTGACCACGAGTCTAGCTTTATACTTGTTGATTGAGCCATCAGCATTAAGCTTAGTTCTGTACACCCATTTGACTCCAATTACTTTTCTGTTTTGGGGTCGATCAACCAACTCCCATGTTTCATTCCTTTCAATCATGAATAGCTCCTCCTTCATTGCAGCAATCCAATTTTGATCCGTCTTGGCCTCTTCATAATTTGTAGGTTCACACACAGTAATATTGCATCTTTGATAAACATCAGAAAGTAGTCTTGTACCTCTAATAGGACTGTCATGCACCATTTCATTCTCCCAGTCTCCAATGCTAAGAAACTTGAGCTTGTGCTCTTTTAAGGTTGGATCCATCTTTTTTTCATCATCCCAGTTCCACTCTTCATCTTTCATAAAGTGCACATCCCTGCTTATAATAATTTTTCTAGTTTGTGGCTGGAAAACTTTATAAGCTTTTGTAACTGAGCTGTAGCCAATGAAGATGCCTGGAAGTGCTCTTTTATCTAATTTATCTTTCTTGGTCTGTGGAACATAAGTGAAGCACAAACATCCAAATATTTTAAGGAAATTCAGAGATGGTTTATAATCATACCATGCCTCAAAAGGTGTTTGATCTTTCACTGCTCTTGTGGGAAGCCTGTTTTGTAAAAAAACAGCAGTATTTGCTGCTTCAGCCTAAAATTGCTTTGGCAGGTTCTTCTCATGTAGCATACATCGTGTCATCTCCAATATGAATCTATTACATCTCTCACTTACTCCATTTTGTTGTGGAGTGTATGGAGCGGTTAATTGATGTTGGATGCCTGCCTCTTCACAAAAATGAGTGAATGCTTCAGAAGTGTACTCTTTACCATTGTCTGATCTGAGAGTTTGAATTCTACAGCCACTCTCGTTCTCAACTCTGGCTTTAAAGTTCCAGAAGATTTGAGCCACCTCTGACTTGTACTTTAAAAAGAAGATCCAACACATACGGGTGAAATCATCAATGAATGCAACATAATAAAGACTACCTTTCAGAGAAGGCGTTCTTTGTGGGCCTGCAATATCAGTATGAATTAATTGTAACTTCTTTGATGCTCTCCATGTTGCCTTGGGAAATGGTTTCCTACTTTGCTTTCCAAACTGACATGCTTTGCAGTTTGGAATATGATTATCAAGTTCTGGAAAATCATTTACCATATTCTTGGATTTCATCTGCAGCAGCCCCTGATGATGATAGTGCCCGAGCCTCTTATGCCATACTTCAATGATATTTTCTTTGATTGGGAAAGCAGTTTGCTCCTCCTCCAATAGATTTAAAGCAAAGCTTTTCCCTTTCATTTTTACTTTGAAAATATCTTGGCCAACTGCATCTTTAATCAAGCAACTTTTATCTTCGAACACAACTTTATAACCCTTTTCAATTAGTTGTCCAACACTTAACAAGTTTTGATCAATTTCAGGGACATATAATACATTAGAAATGAACTTTGTACCTGAACAAGTTGAAATTGCAACTGTTCCTTTTCCCTTCACAGTTATGTACTTGCCATTACCAACTCGAACTTTCGATGAGTTTGTGTTGCTTAGTTCTCTGAATAGATCCTTGTCATGTGTCATGTGGTTAGTACAACCACTATCTATAAGCCAACTCTCACTTGATTCGATGCCGGAGAAACATGTAGCTACGAACAGGTGATCTTCTTCCTTTTGATCAGCAATCTTTGCATCTTCACCATGTTGCAGAATTTTTTTTTTACAGATAACAGCTTCATGCCCCATCTGATTACATTTAGTGCATTTAGCATCAGGTCTTCTCCAGCATCTAAATGGAGGATAACCCTTCTTTCCACAATGTTGGCAAGGTGGATAAGATTTCTTCTGATTTTCATTCTTTTCTTTTGCATTGGCTGATGCAGTACTTGCCCCATTTCCTTCAAAATCCTTTTTCTTCTTTCTTTTGCTTTTGGCCACATTTTGATGCTTGACTGCCAAAGCTCCTTCAATTGTTGTATCTTCCCTCATCAGTCTTCTTTGTTCTTGTGCTTGCAAAACATTAAGCAATTCTGTTAAGGAAATTTTTGACAGATCCTTTGTATTCTCCAAGGCAGTGATGGTTGCTTCATATCTTTCAGGAACTGTAACAAGAATTTTTTTTACAATTCTTGAGTCAGTAAATTCAGATCCAAGAAGCCTTACTTTGTTTGTGATACTCAGAAGCTTATCGGAGTAATCTTTGATCGTCTCGGAGTCCTTCATTCTTTGAAGTTCAAATTCCCTAATCAAGTTAAGGACTTGCATCCCTTTAATTCTTTCATCTCCTTCATATTCATTCTTGAGATAATCTCATATCTCTTTTGCTGACTTCAAAGACATGATACGAGTGAAGAGGATGGATGAGACTGCAGCAAACAAGCAGGCTTTTGCCTTTGATTTCTTTGTCTTCTTTTCTTTCTGTGCTTTAATTTGTGCCATGGTGGGATTGTTTGGAAGTGCAGGAATTTCATAGTCTTCTTCCACTGCTTCCCAAAGATCTAAAGCTTCCAAGTATGTCTCCATACGTACTGCCCAAATTTGGTAGTTGTTTTCGTCGAACACCGCCGGAGCAATTGCGGAGAAACTGGCTTCAGCTTTCATGACGCGTCAATTTCACACACAGATCCCTTAAGAAGAAGGCTCTGATACCAAAATGTTGTTATTTTTGAAGCAAAGAAAACTTTACTCACTACTGCATATCTTAACATCAGAAACATTACAATTTAAAGCCTAATTAATAACTACCCACTAAAATCATAATCCTAAGATTAAACCATGACCACCAACATGAATAACAAAAAATAACTAACACCAGAAAAACAGGAACAACATGAAACATTCAATGAATCCACATTAGCAGTCCTAAACACATCTTCTAACAGTATTCCTCCATCTTCCTCGAAGCTTCATCTGTAGTTTCCTTCGCTTTCACAATGACATTATCTTTCGTCTCCCTTGTCTTCTCTTCACCTCAATCAGCTCCTTCCCTTGTGAAATCCTCTCCCTCGTGGCTCTTACCAACGATAGCTTCTTTAGCATACTCGAGCGTACCTTGCACAGCCCTCAACACGGTCCCAATAACTCCTGGCCTCTGTTGCTGCTGCTGTGGCGAATGTTCCCACTCCTCCTTATAGACAACTCTTTCTTCATTTTCTCTTTCTCTGTTAACATCCCTAAGATCATCCGCTGCTTGTCTCGCTGCCGCCTCAGCTCTTCGCTCCTTCTCTTGCCTCGTCGCCATGGCTGCTCAATCTCAAACAAATCTCAAACACGAACTCACTCAAATAATACAAGAGCAACACTGATTTTATATATATTTCACCAGGAATCTATATATGATCTTTGGCTCTTTATATTTTACTAAGCTGGTGAAATGCATGCGATCGATCTGATATGCAATCTGCTTCAATCCTGTAAACATGACACGTAGGGGAAGAAAGTTTACTCTGATTGGTTGCCACCTGTTATAATGAGATTATTAGTTGACGCGTGGCAGGCATGCTGATGAAGGAAGAGGTGCTAAGCTTGCATGCAAATCCCATTGCATGTGATTAAGCGGTGGATAAATTTGCCATTGTGTCTGTGAGAGATCAAGTTGGCAAACTTCTTTTTTTCTTAGAGAGTTTCCACATGTCCTACCACATGCCACGTGGCACATTACTTTCCTTCCAGTTCCCAGGTTTGACAGAAAAAAATCAATTGGTTTTGTTGACTAAAATCTTAAAGTCTCAGCAATGCAACAAAAACATTTGAAAATTGGAACTCATGTGGCTGTTTACCATATACTTCCTCTTATCTAATTTCTCCCCAATCTGAGCATTAATTCCAGGCAATGTCCATCACTAACTAGAGTGCTTTTCCCTTTGGGACTATTTTCACCCATTGGAATTCTGAAAACTAGCAGTAGTCACCAACTTGAGGCTTTTAAAATTTTGTGCTAGATTTGCTTAGAGAAACGGACAACAGAAAAAACAAGCATCTCGAGTTTCACCAGATTCAATGAAAGCAGTTACTACTAGGTAGAGAAATTATTCGAGCTAATAGTAGGAAGCTTAGCCACTCTAATCCAAGCAGCCATACATCGTCCTTGGGAACAAGAAATTGGAACCAGATTGAGCCTATAGCAATCCCATGCACCTTTACTTTGGGGTTGATGCATTCCAGGTTTCCAAATTACTGCTGAATCAGCCAAAGTTTTTAGGCCATCCATATCATCTCATTATTATGGTTGGAGATTGGAGTCATGACATTACGGATAGATGCTTGAGTTGAGTACAGGATGTTCTGACATAACTTGATGCTAATGCGTGCCAGGTTGTATCTAAAATTTTCAGAAATTTTTGCAGTCTGTTGGAACCCTGATTCCATGAATCAAAATCAAGACACTTTCTGTCTCTCCACAGGAAGATGTTTTTCCCTTTCTTCAATCTTATGTTTAATAAAGGGTCTGGAACTGTCCCTAAGTTTTAGTATTATATATTGCAATTGCAATTGTACTTGACTACATTATCAAATTGCAAAAGAATCTTCTGGAATTATGTATTCCATTACCCATCAGCAAGGTGGAAGCTTATTTCATTACAAATGCAGTAATCTATGGATTCATCAATCCAACATATCTCCAGGATCATTACTGACTTTAAAATTCAATCTTCTAAGCCAAATAGAATGAAGTATCATATGGAACACATCGAACCTCTTCGGAATTACATGCAACTCGAAATGCCTTCTCACTTGGACCACTCTCTTCTGCATTCTTATATACTGCCTGTCAGATATACTCATCAATATCTTCTTCAGATTTGGAATATCTTCCAGGGAAACTGTCACAGAGAAGGTCTTCCAATTCAAAACATCACTGAATGGTGGCACATAACTTTTCGAAATCAGCACTGGTACGCAGCCATTGTACAAGGCCTCAACGACTCTGGGGCTTGCAACTTCATAACCACTGGGGCAAAGGCAATATTTACTCTGTCTCATTAGATCATAGTAAGATACTCTTCTTGGAAGGTAATCATGAACTCTAATATCTGGGTCCTTTTTCTCCCAATGTCTAAAGAGTATTGGTCTTACAAAACCGTCATTTCCTCCTGCAAAAAATGCCAGGATTGTACGCTGTGATGGAGAAAGCCCACCAATCAATCCCTGTAGCCTACTGCTTTTGAGACTAATTTCTGGAATCGATACGTCCTTCATTGGGTTGAACCTTTCGGAGGTGTTTGCATTGCACAGAGCACGAATGGAGTTTTTCACTAGATTAGGAACGAAAAAACTAGTTGCAGGCCCCTGAAACAAAACAAAAGTACTCAGACAGAAACCATTGGAATTGTTTTTAAGGATCAGAGTTTTTTCTCTGATTTAAGCCTGGTGAAAAGCTTACCCAGTCATGGCAAGAAAGCATGAAATGATCAGCGCCAAGGCTTCGATTCCAATAGGGGTGTTTCTCCACAATAACGTTTACATAGTCTAAGACGATCCTTCCTAAGCGTTTCATAGGCGTACCCCGCACCCAAATATATTGGACCATCCTTGTGACGCTGTAAGGAAGGTAAAATACATGAGCTTTCTCAGGATTGTGGGTTCTGAATTTTTTGTTAACCTCCATCTTATTGATGAACTGTCCTTCCATGGTGTATAACAGCGTGCAAGGACCGTCGTGAAATAGTGGAAGCTCCCCTTCTTTGTAGACAAATATCTTGAACTGTTTTTCCATTTCCAGGTAGCTCCTGTCATTGCAAACAAGCAGCAGAAAATTCTGGAAATTAGAGTTGGATCTTGGATGCACTACAACAGTATAGAAACTATAAAAGGTTCTCCAAGTACTCAAAATGACGTTGAAATTGTTTCCTATCCTCACCAGGAAATAAAAAGAAACACTGATTTTAATCAGATGTACCTCAAAATTGAAACATCTGCTTGCTTAATTTATTCTTGTGGGAAAGAAGAAAATTTAAATAACAAATTGGATAAATGGGCAAATGGAGAGAGGGTAAAAGGGTAAGGTAGTTACTGGAGTATGGCGGCAACAATTACTGGATTCCTGATAGGGCTTGAACTGGACATGGGCAAGTCTTACTGTCCGGCACCAAACCCACAGGTTGCCTTGATTTCAAAACTTTGGGCTACAAACCAGGGCTTAGATTTGGTGTTGGAAAACACTAACATCTCCACAATACTACGAAACAAATATCCAACGTCCAAGACTCCAAGTTAAGGGCTTTCCTTGAAACAAAAAACGAAAGGATTTCATTTTTGTCGTCTGACCAAACTGTGCATGGGAAATTGAGAATCTTCCCAAACGGGCTTTGTTCTTGTTTCATATGAGTGGCGAGGTGGTCCAATAAATCAACTTGGAGCATGCGAACAAATTTAGCATTCCTCTAACGAAGCAAAACCCATGTGCATGGAGATAATAACTTCCCTATGGCATCCAAATGTCAAGCCAATATGAAGCTTGGGTTGAGATTAAGTTAGGGTTCTTTGATTCTAAATGAATGGCTCTTAACATTTGCATATTGCTGACTTCGAAAATGGATTATATTTTCTGCCGCAATAGTTTAACTGGAGAGTTTTTTTAATTAAAATACTTCATTAATAATAAGCAATTGTCACCCCTAAAACTCTAATAACAACACAAATTAAACTACTGTTTTTCAATGTTTCATTGGTAGTAATATATAATAATTTGAAAATTGTAGACTACTTTTAAACTTGAGAAGGATTCCCATCATGTCACAATATAATTAAGATCATAAAACGAAATTACAGTGTAACGAAAATCCTTCAAAGGAAACGTTAAAAAAATTTTAATGGAAAAGGAGAACATGAAATATGGTAATACCTGTGAAAGACTTTGGCATTCTTGTATATTGGACCATGGGGGATGTAATCAGGATCCTGTAATTGACTCCCATTTATAGCTTCTTTGATGGCAATTCTAGCTCTTCGGAGACCATATTCCAGCCTATCCAAATTAGTGCTGACTCTGCTTCTCCTTGGCTTCAAAGGAGGATCTCTTGATTCATTTTCTTTCAAGGTGGTGGAATTGAAGTTTTGGCTAATTGACATATTTGGGTTGTCTTCATTTTTGCCCTGTTGAATTCATTGAAATTAAAGTCACCATTAAAAATATTAATATCAACTACTATATTATACTACTATAAGTCTATTTGTCTTTAATTAACCAATGGAGCATTAAAAATATTTTTAAAACTCTTTATATAATAATTATTAAAAAAAAAAAAACAAATTGTAAAACAGTGATGATATTCTATTGTTATTTGTTATGTTCTCTTTCCAATCTTGATGATTAAAATGCCTACTGAATCAACAATGCCAAATGAAGTAATGAGATTTTGAGTGATCAGAATATAAAAATTTATAAGGAGTTGTCCAATTGAACATCAATTATGTGTTTGTGATAGGGTTATTTTTCCATATTTGGGAGAATAAACTCAATTATTGAGGCAAAGATGTGATCACAAACTTCAGATAAACCAGGGGAAAGAATCTAAAATTTTGGACTTGATTTCCCTATAGCTCATCAGAATCAACAATATTAAGTTGAAATGTAGTAAAACACAGAAGGAACTGTGTTTCTAAGCCATCATTCTAAAGCAATTGATAAGGCAAAATAAGCGGCAGATACTGTAGAAAGCTGTCCCTGAAGAGAAAAAAGCTCTCACAAAGTGTTGTACTTGCAAGGACTGAGCAACAAAGGCTGCTTCATTTGACAAAGCTTCCTTCCTGCTGCCATCATTATCCACTGATGCTCCTGCCTGGGAATGCAAATCTACTGGACTATCCCTTTCTTTTGCTTGTAAACTTGGCTTCTTTACTGCATCTGAGTTAGTGTCTGAAGAAGAAGATGAAGATGAAGCCAGGGGAATATAAAATAAAGTCTGGTTGGAGCCTTTTTGAACTAAAAGAGAAGCAAAACCTGACACCAGAATCAAGAACACTACAAACAGAAAAATCTTTAATGATGATGAAGTAGGGGGAAACCAATTTTTGACCATCTCTACATCTCAAGGAGTTTACCTAAAAATTTTATGGAAAATAAAGCATGTTTGCAACCAACACATAAAATAAGAGTTGGGATTTTAGGAAACAGCCGAAAGTTAATGGCTCCACCTCCAAGCAAATTCAAGTAACCTTGTTTTTCTTTGCCTTATTATCTATCAGAGTTCCTCTTGGCCAAGTTTTCAGTTCATTACACACCTTTTTACTGCCTTGAAAAAGAGGGTTAATATAGTGAGACCACAAGAGTCATTTTCAAACTCCAATTTGTGGCTTTAAGTTCTTATCTTTTATACCTTTTATTCTAGTAATACTCCGTAAATTCTTACACGCAGCACTCTCCTCTGCATTATTATGTATGCCCTGTCGTTGTCGGTATCTTCGTTTTCCTTCCACCCAAATCACCATAGAAAATGACTTCCATCTTAAAACATCACTAATTGGTGACACATAACTTTTCAAAATTTGCACCAGGACGCATCTATTGTACAGTGCCCACTGGTGGGAAATATTATCAACGAAAAGAATATACATAGAAAATTTTCAGGAGGGAAATTTTTTTTTCAAATTTTTTTATTTTCCAATCTTAAAAGTTGTCATAGATACCCCATTGAGCCTTTTGAATCCTCCCCTAACAGTGGCTCGACTATCCTAGGGCTTGTAACTTTTAAATGCTATCTTTTACACAGGAAATATAAATTTCTTCTTTTTCAAATAAACTTTTACATGATTTTCTACAAAACTTATACATTGAATACATTTCTGAGAACAGTGGCTTCAAACTTATGAAAAAAGCCAAAGATGTGTGAAAATTTTTCAGCATGTACTAAAACATTGAATGAGGCTACAGAATTTGCAATATAGCAAAGATCAATCACCAATAATCTTTACAGGAGCACTGTCCATTCCGAAAGCAATGAAATCCTGACGGATCCCTCAGAAAAATCTCTCTTCTCGTGATGACAGAAACAAATTTCAAAAAAGTATGGCAGTCTCCGCACAGAAGGATGTTCTTGACAATCCGTATGGGTTCTCCTCGCCTGGTCATTAAAAGCCCATATGTTGTTGCTAGCTTTGCACTATGATAGAGTAAGAAGTGTTTCTTCTGATGCTCCTCAACCTCATGAAGAACAAAGCTAGTGTCTGGAATATATCCAGCTTTTAGGCATTCTAAGACTAGTATTTCTAACCCTCTATAGATGTCCGTCGCTTGGGGATGTAATTTGTCCCTTGCATAGAATGAATGTACATTGTTCTGATGAATGATCCAACTTCGAGCAGGATTTTTCCGAAACCCCCTTTCTCTCATGTCCTCTCTGACCATTTCAGAGCAATGCCATCTCCCAGATGCAGAGTATAGATTTGACATTAGTATGTATGTTGAGGGATCTTGTGGCTGCATTGAAAGTATGTG
Source organism: Durio zibethinus (assembly GCF_047325235.1). Taxonomy (NCBI): domain Eukaryota; kingdom Viridiplantae; phylum Streptophyta; class Magnoliopsida; order Malvales; family Malvaceae; genus Durio; species Durio zibethinus. The sequence continues at coordinate 24,739,767 of NC_143173.1, forward strand.
CTTTGCCACTCGTTTCCCAATGGTTGTGTTCAAATGAATCCTACAACTGTCAAGCAAAGCACGCCAAACAGATGCCTTTGGCTCAACAGTCATCTTATTAATCATTTCCTCTGCCTCTTCAAGAAGACCCCAGTGCCCTAAAACACTAACAAAGGAAGCATAATGCTGTGAAGTAGGCTCAATGTCATAGTTGGTTCTCATGGAGAGAAATAACCTACGGCAGTTATCAACTAAATTCAAGTTTGTATGTTGATAGGCCAAAATAACTAAATTCAAAGTAATCGCGTCTGGCTTTATGCCTGCCTCCTCCATCTCAGACCAAACAGCCAGAGCCTCATCACCATGCCTATGAAGAGTATGGCCAGCAATTAAAGCATTCCATGAAACTACATCATGAATGGGCATAATGTTGAAAACTTTGATTGCACCATTCATGTTTCCACATTTGGCATACATGCTAATCATGGAATTTAACACCCCTAAATCAGACACAAATCCAGTTTTAACAGCATGACAATGGATTTGTTCTCCAATCTCTTCAAATCCTAAAGTTCCACATGCACCAAGTACGGAAGTTACAGTTACTTCATCCATATCCATTTTTCCTTCTAGTTGACATCTAACGAGAAAGGAGATTGCATCATCAGGTTGTCCATTTCGAACATAACCACATAACATTGATGTACAAACAACAGAGCTATCTTGCTCAAATGGCCACATTTGAAACATTTTCTCAGCATCTGCTATCCTTCCACACCTCATGCACATATCTAACAATGCTGCTTCAACACAAACATTTGATTGATGACCAAACTTGACATAAAACCCTTGAATTTGCTCACTAGTTTTTGCATCCATGACTAATGCACAAGCATTGATAACACTACACAAGCTGAAATCTGTTAACTCTAAACCTTCCTTCACCATTTCAATAAACAACTTTACTGCCTTCAAACCTTCACCATTTCTGCAAAATCCCGTCATAAAGGCATTATAAGAAATGCAATTCTTCTCTGGCATCTTGTCAAAAACCTCCGTGGCCAAATCCACCAACTCAAATTCCATATAGGCTGAAATCATTTCAGTCCAAGTAATAACATCCTTAACTGGCATGCCTTCAAACAAAGCCACCACATCTCCTACACTACCACATTTAGTATAAAATCCAATAAGCGCATTGTTCACACTCAAATTACCCCCTAATCGAATTCTAATAGCATGAGCATGAACTTCTTTGCCATTCATTAAAGCATTACTTCCTTTACAAGCACTCAAAACAGCCGAAATTGTGAAAAAATCAGCTCTAAATGAACCAATTCCTTGCATTACACGAAATAATTCAATCGCTTTCTCACACATCCCTTCCTTCACCAAACTTGAAATCACTGTATTCCATGATGCAACATCTCTTTGATGCATTTCACCAAACATCTTAAAAACAAACCCCCAACCCCCATTAAATTTCCCATACAATCCCATTAAAGCATTGGCTACAAAAACACTATCCAAAAAACCCATTTTGATAATCAAACCATGAACTTCAAAACCCAATTTTAACTCCGAAACTCTCATACAAGCACTTAAAATTGAGACGAAAGTAAACTCATTAGGATCAATACCTTCATTCCTCATCTTCATAAAAAGTTTTATCGCTTTGTTTCCTTGATTTGATTTCACAAAACCCGAAATTAACGAAGAGTAAGTTACTACATTGGGGCAAGAAAGAGAGGTAAAAACTTTGAAAGAATGATTAAAAAGGCACAGCTTTAGATATGCTAAAACTAGAGAATTACCCAGATGGGTGTCCTCTTGGAACTTGACAGAACAAGCATGAACAGCTTTTGCCAGGTCAGCGTCGGAGTACTGAACTGAAAGGTGAAGCAAAGAGATTAAGGAATTAATATCATTGACACTGGGGGGTTTGGATTTGGAGAGAGTGTGCCGAGAGAGGGAGGAGGTGGAAGAGAGGAAGTGGCGGTGGTGGGATTTGGGTTTGGGAAGAGATAGAAGAGGGGCGTGATGGAGGTTGAGTTGGCGGTGGTTTTGGAGGGAAGTGGTGGCGGTGGAGTGGGTGGTTTTGGGGATGGATAATGATGAACATCGATTCAGACAAAAATCACCGCCGCCAAACATAACTTCTTACCTCTTACTTCAACTTGGTTGTTACGCTGCTATAATCGCTTTATTATATGTTAGCACTACATCTTTTTAGTTACATGTTTATTCCACGCGCGTTTACCGTTTGTTAATACACGCCAATAATTTTTTTTTTTGAAACAATTACATTAGCGATTTTAAATAACAAGAAAAAAACATATAAAGTTGATTCTGATTGTTCACATTTTCATGTTGCTTTCATAGGTGAATGTTAAAAATTTATTTATAGAGTAGAAGTATCATTTGATATTTATAAAGGATTTATGTAACAAATAAAAATTTTGAATTATTCAATTATAATTAAATGGTTTATAATTTAATTTATTTTTATTTGATTATTTTGTTTATTTTTCTTTATAAAGTTGTAAACTCCTCAATTTTGATTCATGAAAATGAATTACAAACAGTAAGAATAAATTAGATATTGTTTATTTTAAACATAAATATAATAAATTAAATTTAAAATGATTGAAAATTTAAATTTTAAAATTATTTTTTTTTTTATTTTTAAACTAATTTTTTATAAAAAGTAATAAATCAATAAAAATAATATGTACTTTTTGGATGAATTTCAAATTAAAATAATAATATATCTTAAGCAACATTAGAAGTAGGTAGAGTTTTTTTAAATATTATTATCATTTTTATTGGGATAATAGTCAATTAGTCATAGGGACTGTGAGTGTGGGAGTGAAGTAAACTCGCGACGCTTGCGTGTGGGAAGATAAGAAAACACAAAAGACATAATCAAACCGTCCAAGGAAAAATTCGATTCTTTTTTTAGGAAAAGCTAAGAAGAAAAAGATTCGAGTTTTGATTAGCTGTCGTCTCTCAGCCATGGACGAACCTCGAAAGATCAGGTTAGGGCCACTCTCTCTCTCTTGATTCGTCAATTCAGTTAGGGCTTAAATCGATTTACATTAACAATCTTTCTAATTATTTTTTCTGCTGAGTCAAATGTTAATTTTCGATTGGGTTACTCAAATCCACGTATCAAGCACAAAAGTTGATTTCACTCCGCTTATTCATTCTTTCAGAGTGTGATACGTCTCATACAGGGAGTTAACATATTGGCGTTCTGACATCTCTTGCATTGCTTCTTGTTGTTGTCTTAACTGATCTGAAAAGTTGGAAGATTGTTAGTGATGCCAATATTGGGGATGCAGATGCAGCATTGAAGAATTGGTTTGCTTTATGGGAAGTTGTAGAAGTGGCCTTTATGTGTCTTTGAGAAGATATATATAAGCAAATCGGAAGTTTGCTTTTCTCCAAAAGTGAAAAGTATTGTTCAGGCTGACGATAAATTCTTGATCACTGCAAGTGCAATTACTCTAGCTATTTGGCCATTTAGTCTGATATTCTTTGATCCAACTGGTCCTCGTCAGTTTGATGTGCATTCTTGTGCTGAGCATTACTGTTTGTATTTACTTACAATTCCTTGGCTCACTCAACGTCTACCAGCTGTTCTTCTACCTGCTCTAAAGAACAAGTCTACTATTTCACCATGTTTGCAAATTTTACTGGTAATGCCCTATTAAATCCTAATCTCCTTAATGTTCTCTTTCTCATACATGTTCAAGAAATTTGCTTTGAAATTCTGCATGTGACCTTTAGTTATGCTTATCTAAATTCATACTATCAAAGCATCTGCTGCTATTTTTTTTATTGCTTAATAATCATTACTTGTCCTTTTGGCTATTATGTGGATGTTTCTATGATTCGATTCTTTTTTAGTCTACTTTTACTGACAATCAATGTTATAGTTCTTTAAAAGGCCATGTGGTGGCTTTCTGATATAGCAAAAGATGAAATCAACAAAGCCATAGCTTTCTGATCTGATCTTGTAATTATTGTGGGAAACAGGATTTTTTGTGTTGCGTTTGCTTTATTGCATTGAGATTTTGCAAATATTTGGCAGTCTTACCAATTTAAATAGAGACTAATACATGTACCCTGGGGCTGGCTGCGGTTATTTTCACGCATCATTGCATCTTTAGGAAGTTCTCTGCAAATGTCCAAAGTACTATAAACTTAGTGCACTTGGTATTTAAATGAGAATATAGATTTGTGTTTATCGTCTGTAAGACATAGTATTTTCAAAGTATACTGCGTTCCAATAGATCCATTACTTGTATGATAGATTACATTTACATTTACTATCTTTTACTATTAACCCTTCAATTCAGGTGTGAAAACCCTAAATTTCAGATTCCATTTTACATATTACACAACTCTATGATTTGAGGCATGTGGGACTGATCAAACTATGGCAGGTGATGACAGATTTCAAGAGATAAAATTGTCCGAAAGATGTCAGACATTGATCAGTCTAGCATGGACTGTTCTTCGAAAGTGATTCTACCAGCTGGCTGGGCTCTTGCAAACATTATAGGCGTAGCTGCTGGGAGTACAATGACTTTCTAGATTCTGGAGCCTTGAACCAAGGTGTAGAATATGCATCCTATGTCCATGTTGTAACTATTTTTGCAGACAACATATTGGCATGGCTTCATTATGCTGGGTGGAATGTAAGGGGGAATCAAAATCTTGAAGGTAATGATGGAGCTTATGAACTGCCTGTCAGCATACAGGAGAAGGAGACAGCGTGTGGGTCCTTAAAGACATCCTTCATGGACCTATTAAGACCTGTTTGTCAGCAGTGGCATCTTAAAAAGCTTATGGAAATATCAAAAAGATATGCTTATGCATATGAGGCCAAGATCCTGCCTCAAAACAGTTTAGAATATTTGTGGAACTTGGAATTGCTAGATATTGCATATTTTTATTCATACATACTTAGAATATTTTCAGCATTCAATGCCAAGATTGGGCCGTTGCCTGTTCTGAATATGCTATCTTTCACTCCTGGATTTCTTGGCAACCTTTTGGGGGTACTTTAAAGTTCCATTTTCCATGGGAATAGTCATACTTATCATGGTACAAGCAAAGTTTCAGGGAAGAAAAAAGATCGAATTAATAAAAAATTCAAACAATCCAATAAGGATGGAGTCAATAAATGGCTCAATGTATTGCAGAAGTACTCCAGCAAATCGCAAGCAGAGGTTGATTTCTCAGATTTAGCTGATGATCATCAGGTTGATGAGGATTGTTTTGATGTTTGGGATATATAGTCTTTGAGGCATGATCCTCAAGGTATTTCAAAAGATATGTCTTGTCTGCTTCATCTGTTCTCTGCCATCTATTCTCATCTGCTATTAGTTCTTGATGACATAGAGTTTTGTGAGAAACAGGTAAACTGGTTATTTAATTATCCCTTTGCTTTCTATCTTTGACTCTGTTGTTTATTGGAGTATTTTGTGCATGATTAAGGTTCAATTCACTCTGGACCAACCATGATATTGATGTTGATGATTTAAGAAAAAACACACGGTATACTGGTGGTTATTCTGAGGAAAGTCGAACGATTAAGCTTTTCTGGGAGGTATTGGCATGATGGAACTTTAACTGATTTTTCTTATGTTTGAGCCTTGTCCCTCAAATTTTTTTAATCATGGAAACTGCTGCATGAATACAGCCTCTTTTCTGAACTTGATTAAGGTTATGAAGGATTTTGAGCCAAAAGAACACTGCTCCTCAAATTTGTAACCAGTTGTTCTCGAGCTCCTTTACACAGGTTCAAATACTTGCAGCCATACTGCATAATTCATAAGGTATGCTGTTATCTCTGAAAACTTTTCCTAGTGGTACTTAAGCAATTTGGCAGCAATTTAGCGAACTTTATTGCAGCATACAAAAATGAAGAACAAAGGGAAATTCCCCAAGATTTTAAGAAAGAAATTTATAGTAAAGAGCAGGACTAAATGAGAATAGTAAATGGAGAAAGGGCCACATGACTATCTTAATATCTTATCAACAACTGAAACTAAGTCAGGAATCTTGATTTTGTATAGGTTGCAAGTGATGCCCCTCTTTGGACAGCAATTAGAGGACCAGATTTGGAGCGGCTTTCATCAGCTTCTACCTGCTATAACACTCTCAAGGTACAATAATGGGGGATGAGTTTTCTCCAGTCTAATAACTACTATGGTAAAAGGCTCCATAACAAAATAAAATATGAGACAACTGATATAACATCTCATATCTGCATAAGGGAGGGGGAAATTGAGCATTTGAACTAGTCACATCTGTGTTTCCTTGCTCTATTGGATGGTTACAGCTTCCAACCTAGAAGCGGTCAAGTACTCTAAAAGCAAAGCTTTGTTACGCAGTCAGTTCTAATGCAGGATTTGAACTTTCTTAGGGACCTCTGATATTTTAACTGGTGCAGGTGAACTTTTACTTCCACTTGAGTTTGACTTATTGCTTATTTAAATTTATGTCTATCAACTCATAAGGATTTTAATATATTAAAATTTTCACAAAAATATCCATTGTAAAGCTCAAGTGTCTTTCAATATCATCTAGTTTACTGTTGACCAACTTAAAGATAATGGAGACTGTCTGGATAAATTGAGAATTCTTATAGGAATGGAAGAATTGATTAAAAGAAAATGAAGCCTACTTGTGGAAGAACTTAGATAACTTGAGCAGAACTCCGAAAATGATTTCATCAATCACAAAATTTTATTATGTAGGAATATGCAATAAATGCCAATCTCTAAGTTGTATGCTAGTCAGGGCAGACTAATAAGAGTTTACATTTCTTTCCGAATGCCTTATATTACTATATCATTTAACAACTTGAATCGGCTGGCCATACTCGGAACAAGTTAACTAAATTATTCACAAAACAACCATAATCATCTTATTGAGGCAAGGATCAACATAAACTTCCCCAACAGAATAGCAGCAATGTACCCTTGCTACAAGCATAAATAAAGAGGTTTTTCATGTGAAAATACTAAATGAAGTATGTACTTTAGTAATATCTAATATACTACATACGAGAAGATTTCAAGAACAGGTTATGGTTTTTTTTTTCTTTTTTTACATTTTTTCCTTTCTATGACAATGAAGGAAATAGCTTCAAGAGATGAGGGACACTCCCTGTGCTAGCAAATCGCCTGTCAAGATCTGGTTAGCAGCTTCGGAGGGATGGAATCCATCCCAAAACACATATGATGTAGCATTGGAGCATGTCCCCAATGACCTGGCATTGCAAAGCAGGGAGGTCTCTAGTGTGCCTGTTCCACAGCAAGCTCTTCTTGACTCAAAGAATCCTGCAACAATAATACCAAATTCACATGGAAAAGTATGTTAATGGATCTCCTCATTTATCTGGCAAATCCAGAGTAATGGAGAGCCTTGATTAAAACAATGAAAGGATCCACATTATTATGAAATTTATATAATTTTTTTTAAGTTGATCAGAGAACAACCCCAAATTTATTAGTTTCTTGTTATCATAAAAGAAATTTTACCGAATAGTACAAGGTTTTCCTTGGTTAAAGTATGAAATTTGGTAATTAAAAATTGCTTTTGGAAAATCCATTCTTGTTGATTCTGTTCACTTCAACTTTGACAGCAGAGTATGTATTCAAAGAAATTTTAATAGTTGATACTTCTTTGAAACGTTGATTAATTTTGTTGTTTAACTACTCTTTTGCACAATAGGTGGTTTACCATTATCAGTGGGCTTCATGACCATGTTCAATAGAGGCTCGTATATGTCAAAGACCACTAGTTTGAGAGCAGGCATCTTGTCCAGTAGTATTTGGGATGTGCTGTTCAGTTTATTGTTGAAGGCAATGGCATCTTCGTTTAACCTTGCAACACACCAGTTACTTCCTGCACCAAATAGGGTGATGGCTGCACGTAAACAACCTGTTGGTGGTAGGGTTGTCACTCCAATCCTCCTTGCTCCAAGTCGGTACAGATTCTGTCACAAAAATGAAAAAGTTGTGTGCTTTAAAGAAACCAGAATGTAAGAAGCTCGCATCTCTTTTTCTTTCATTTTTAACGAACATTGTTTTGAGCTTCCATACAAAGGCATTTCTCTTTTCCTGTTAACAGTATAATATTTCTAGTAACTTGGTGTCCAGAACTTGGATTTAGGTCAGAGATTCAAACATGATTCAAAACAGGCATGAAGTTCTCATGTAAATGTTCCAGATACTGCAGAAGATATATGTTAAAGTTGCATGTACCTCATAATTATTTTCACAAAAAATAATTGCACCTATAAATGAATGCTAAAGGATACCTGAATGAAAGTAGAGTAAGATCTTATGAGAATGTCGGAGAACTGATCTGGTGTATAGACTCTGACTAGAGGATCGATGTAGTAATTCTGAATATAATCACTGCTTCCTGCACTTAAAAGATGTATGGCGCCAGAGATTATACCATTAGCTTTAGCTTTTCCTACCAGGTTCACCACTTTAGTTTGATACTCCTTGTAGTAGTTTAACTGCTGGGTCAATGGAATGGCACGCTAGAAATATTAACAAAACCAATTCACCATCTGTTAGATATTCAGACTTCAGGGAGAGAGAGGATTTGGATCTTAGTTATTTACGTATAGGTTTGCAGTTCCGTCACATAAACCAGAAGCAGCTGAAGCAAAGTTAGCTCCAGTCAGGAGAGCATTTCCCCTGGCATCTCGACTAAGGTAAGCTGGTGGGTACGAGGTGAACCCGAGGAACTCAGCTGTGCATGCAGGAATGAACAGCGCCATGAGAGAAGAGGGAGACAGAACTTCATGAAAAAAATGTATGGGTTCTCAAAAAAACATTGCCAGTGAAGTCTGTGGCCAGTTTTCCATTGCAGAATCTTCCAGTTGGCCTGTGAGTAACAAAATCTCTTCCATATGGTAGGAAGTTTGCCTTGATCAGTGTATTGAGATTGTTGTTGTTCCCAACATCAACAACAGAGTCCCCAAAGATGATGAGTGCAGGAACAACAGGGTCTCCATTAGCCACTGAAGAAACCAGAACAAGAACCAAGGAAGCCAGTAACTTAATTGAAACTCTCATATTCTTTTTCCTTTTTCCCCCAATGTCTCAACAGTAAATATCACTATGGATATGAGAGAGAGAGAGAGAGAGAGGTGTAAAAGAGAAGTGAATGGGGTGAAGAGGGGGCAGGTGGCAGAGAATTTGAGGGAGAGCCATGGGGAGTGATGATCATAGTGACATAAATGTCTTTTAAGAGTATGGTTACATTAAAGGTGCTTATTTTAGGAGAAGAGGCATGTTTAGCACTTCATAAAGCCGATGATTTTTTCTTTTTGTCATCAATGCATCTTTCCTTTTCCATTTCCATTAGGCTTACAAAAAAAAACAGTGTAATCATTTTGTCCATGATCCCCCGAATTATTCTTTAGGTAACAATAGAATTACCTAAAAAGCTTTAGGTACTTTTTAGAAAGAGTTTGGGTGGTCTTTGGACATGCATCCACATTTTGCATCAGCATAACGTTCAAGAGTTATCGTGTCTTCAAGAAATTGTCATTTTTGTTCAAGAAGCATGACCACATTGCATCAACGTATCTTCTCTTACCTCCTTTGTAATATGGTGCAACAAAGGGCTTCTATGATCTTCCAAACATACAGCATCGACTGTAACAATGCAGCAGCATGCAGGCAAGCAGCAGTGACCTTACTAATTCAAGGACCACACCCCATTTTTTAAAGCTTCAAGATCAATCAAAAGAGCCAGTCAATGCCATATTTAGGCCTGCAACAAAAATGACTCTCAGAACTAGTTATTTGCTCTCCAAACCCAACCCAACCCTTTTTGGACCTATTGTCCATTCACTCTCCTCACTTCTTTTGCGAAAATTGTTTGAAAGGATACCTAGGAGTTGAAGATGTATTGTTCCTTAGCCTTTGTCTCAGTATTCTGGTTGGGAAACATCATCTCACTAAGCTTTTGAGGATATATTTACACAGTTGGTTCAACTGAACCATACATAAATGTTGAATGCATGGCATGGTTGACAAATGTTTCTTTTAATATATAGAATGTTTTACAAATGTTATAATCTGACAAAGTTTCTCGCAATCTAACTTGGAATATCGACCTTATATCTGGGTTTACATGCATCTTCCAGTTGCTGGTCTCACCAAGTTTTGATTATTCATGATTGTTAAATTTAATTTATGTAAATATTGTTCTGATTGTTAAATTTAATAAAAAATACATAAATAAAAACTAAACCTGATTACAAATTATTCATTGAACGAATAAAAACCGAACCTGATTACAAATTATTCATTGATCATTTTATTCGTTTGCACTCCTAACAACCTTTAAAACATATGAGCATAGGTCTTAAAAGTATCACTACATAACAAGAAAAACTAATCATCTGATAAGCAGCAGTAACTAAAATCCCAATCATTTTTGTTTGAACTACATACATTGTAATTCTATAAATTACAAAAATAAATGAGAAAAAGCCATGTTCTGCTATTCCAGTAGTAATTAAGGAGGACTGGAATTCAGAAGACCCATTTGCATCTGCTCCATATCTTTCTTTAAGATGTGCATGTTGGCCATGCCTACTTGTGCTAAAATATTGGAACTGACTCTGATTAATGCATCAAAAGTTGAAAATTGTTGTCATCAGTTACCAATTCATAGTCATATCCAAGATTATCAGCGCAATTGATGAACTCCTCCATCTCATTCTTCGCAACTTGAATTCCAACCAAAACATTTGCTCCTGTTTCACCCTGTTGGATAGAATAAATCAGGATTAAAATTTGTTCTAATCACAAACCATTAGAAGTGAAAGTTTTCTCAAAGATGTCCTAGACGCTAACCTGACCACGGTAATGGAACAAACTAATATTCCAGCGTGGACTAAAAGTGTCTAAAAACTTCATCAAAGCACCAGGCCTCTCAGGAAAAACAAACCGACATAGAACCTCATTTTCAACATCCAATCTGCCCCCCATCTGAAAGAGATAAATAAAGAATTAAAAAGCCAGCACACACATGATCACCAAAAATGTAAATAGAAAAAGGAATAACAATTATAGTTACCAAATAACGCAAGTGATCTTTAACCAAGTCACTTGCTGTAAGATTGTAAGTTCTAAGTTGAGAAGATTCCATCCTCTGCTTCATTGCTTCAAGTTCAGAAACTGTGTGAACGCCAACACTGCAAAAAACATCATGGATAGAGGAATCCTCTCAGTTCACATATTTCTGACTACCAAATCACTGCTCATGTATTAAAATAACATAAAACATAGCCATGCAAAAGAATAATCCTAAATTCGACAGAAAGAGAAAAATTATACACCAGTATCATAATGAAAATAAAATACAAAGGTATGATTTTTTTATTTTGTATTTTGTTAGTCACTAAAAATAGACTGATAACTAACCTGTACAATACGACAGCTTCTTTATCAGAACTACATCTATATTTGAACTCGGTGATATTCATAGGCCCCACCTGTCAATCCCAATAGTCAATAGTTATTACTTATTTAGCAATAAAAATGAACAAAGCAGATAATCTGCGGAAAAGTTTAAACTTTAAAATTGCACAGAAATACCAGTTCACAAAATTGTTTGAAGCTCCCAGGCTCCTCTGGCAAAACAGTTGCAAGCACTGCCTCCTGTTGTCTACCCACATTAGCCAGCTCAGTAACCACTCTAAGCTTATCAAAATTCATGTTTGCGCCACTAGTTATTGCTACAAGATTCTTTCCCTTAAGGTTGTAGTATTTGCAATATGCTTCAGCTCCCGCAAGGGCTAGGGCACCTGCTGGTTCCAGAATGCTCCTCTTCTCTTCAAACATGTTCTGTAACACAAGCACTACAGCTGTAAATCCTAAAAATTCCAAAAACGGTGTGTTAATTAGATGAAGGCCATTGGTTATCCAACAAAAACCAATTGGACTAGCCATATTGGAGAGACTAAACGAGAAACAAGGAGAGAGAAAAAGTCATAAGGGCTTCTAACATCCGTAAGGTTGAGGATAAATAATTAGAGAACAAATTGTAATGTGGACAGGCCACACTCCTCTTTCCCAAGAAGGGAAATAGCACACTGACAAACTGCATCTAAAATCCGAGTTAAACACCCAAAACATGAGGAAACAAACCAGAACGAGTTATCTTCATGCCAAAAGAACATCCCAATTCCTTAGAATACCAAATCTAGAATCCACGTTAAACCAAAGATACAACCAAATATACACTATAATTGAATTAGAAACTTGACTCCTTGTTTCAAATTAAGATTTTATGTAATTTCACGCCAGCATTTCAGTTGTTTGCTTAATTCACAACAGTACCATACAAGGACAGAAACACTTAAGGTATAATTAAAATAAAGTTTGAGAAACTTAAGCTGTATGATAAGTGACAGTGTGCTATCCCGTATTTTAACAATCGGGAGAAAAAAAAAAGCCCAGGCGAATCAATGCAAACTTTGCAACATGAAAGTTATACCTTTATAGAAGCACAAATAGCATCTCGGCTTACAAGAACGACACCATCTACCAATTCCCTACATATGCAGAAGGTCTCTTCACCAACCTCCTTAACAGCTACTCCATCTGCAAAGCCTCCAACCTGATCCAATATCACTCTTTCACCATGATGCAGCGACAATGCCATTGCATTCGCATCAAAAGGCTCCACTCCAATAATTTTCACCTGTATGGTAAGTAATACAACAATAAGTGCTGTGGATGAATTATGTCATGCAGCAAGGAACAAGCTCACTCAATGTAATTTCAAACAAAATGAATGAAGGAAAAGAAGTGTAAATTAGCTAAAACTACTGATTACAAAAACCATTTCATGAAAAAATACACTAACTGAAGCAATTTAAGAGCTAAAAGTTTTCACTCATCAAAAAAAAAAAAGAACAGAATAAGAAAGAAGAAATATGAAAGTGAATTAGTACATAAGTGCTTGCAACAGTTAACATAAAGTTTCAATTCTGTACTTATTGTCTGAAAGTTAAGCCTCTTGTAAGACCAGAACATTATGACCGATATTGATTGCAGCCCTAAAGCACAGTTGAATGGAAAAAATATTTAATAGCACAAAATACATAACGGATTATGCATATTAGGAGGCTCCCTAACATACTATAATTATGAAATAAAACATATCAAGAATTTTAAGTCCACAAGTCTATTAGTTTTTCCTACTGATGGATTTAAATGATATTGGCAGTCCTCAAGGGTTACCTACAGTTTGAACCAGACCGAGTTTTAAATAGAATTAATTAATCAATGTTGCTATTTGTCATGCCAATTAAAATTAGGCATTGCAAAAGGTAGAAAGTTGTTAAAAAAGGCTTGACAGTCTACTAATTCCACAAACACTGGAATATGATGCATGCTTTTAAGTCTTTAACTATTCTAGTTCATCATTTTCTGAAACATAAAATTGCCACAAATGGATAACATTTCATTGAAAGCTTTCCTAAGGCAGCTTTTATGAAGATCTTAAGCATCTGAACAAAAATACCTATTATGCTATGACAACAGAAGGGGCCCAGAAATGGAATAAGTTGACAATGACTTGGAATTAAAAAGATCAAAGCAACTGTCTGGCAAGTACCAACTACCTCAAGGACAAGCTCTAACCAAACACCAAATGAAATTTCATGTCTTGGAATAAATATGACATTCAATGTTCAAGAGGTATAAAAAAAGGAAAGAAACGAAAGAGAATTGAAGTGGCATGCCCTTATCATCTGCTAAGAACTATGCCAATCTCCGACATTATGAAATAGTAAATGATTATAAGAAGAAGCAAAATACCTTCGGTGAAACCCTCTTTACATAAGCAGCAATGCCAGCTATAAGCCCACCACCACCAACAGGTACAAAGATCGCATGTAGTGGGCCTTGCATTTGGCGTACAATCTCCATCCCAACAGTGCCTTGTCCTATGATAACATCTGGGTGGTCAAAAGGGGGTATAAATGTACGACCTTCCTCTTTAGCCCGTTTTTTAGCATATGCTTGTGCCTCATCATAAGAATCTCCAACAAGTACAACAGCTGCACCCAACCTCTCAACAGATTGCCACTGCAAAATAAGAAACCCGCAATTCAAATTTATAAAATCCTATGTGTGATGCAATTGACAAAAGAAAAGCCACAAAAAAGTACCTTAATTTCTGGCGTAGTAACAGGCATAGCAATAACAGCATTACAATCCAGTCTCTTGGCAGCCAATGCAACCCCTTGGGCATGATTCCCTGCTGATGAGCAAATAACCCCTCTTTCCAACTGTTCCCTTGGAAGCTTTGCCATCATATTATATGCTCCACGAAGCTTAAAAGAGAAAACCTGAACAATTGAAACATCAAATGTATAAGCACTTCATTTATCATTTGAATATGAAAAAGAATGCACTCCAAAAACATGAAATGTTTCTATTTCGAATTTATATTAACTACAAAAAGAAAGGGCTTTCCTTTTTCGACATTCATTAGCAGATTCTAACAAAAATAAATAAATAAATAAACAAATTCAACGAAACTAACTCATAAAAACAATGTATCTCAGAGCACAGAAATTTAAAAAATAAATAATAAAAAGAGCTAAATCCAAGCTGAAAAAACACTCCATTAAGCACAAAATAAGTAAAGCAAAAGCAAAATCATAGAATATAAACATTCCTAATCTCCCAACACCCAACCAATCATAGAGATAAATATCATTAGAAATGAAAAAAAAAAAAAAAAAGTCATCACATTCAACAATAAATTGAAAACTCAAAACATTGAATAATCCCAAAATTTGTTTCATTTTTTTAATAAAAATGAAGACATTTCTTACGGGCTGTAAATCTTCTCTCTTGAGCCAAATTTGATTACCCAATCGTTCAGATAACTTAGTCGCCAACTGTAATGGTGACTCTATCGCCACATCATAAACCTTCGACGACAATATATTCGTTAAATACACCATCGCATTTATTACGTCGGCGTTTCCTTTATCTGTTGAACGTTCCGGTACCGCACCTAAGTAACCTGACGGATACTGCAGTGAATTGGCCGACACCTTCTTCGGCGGCGCAGAAGAAACCGCAGCAAAGCTTGACGACAATGAAACATCAGCGTTGTCGCGAGGAGTAAAGGTCGGAGAAGAGATCTCAGCCGTCGGTTTTGACGCAGCGGCTCTGATCCAAGGCCGGATACATTTCTTTGTAATGTGGGGCCCAGTAAAGGATGTCTGCGGGAACCTCTCTCTGTGGCCGAGTAGCGTCGGCCGAGGTGGCGTGAGGCGGAGAGCGTCCATTGAAAAAAATTAAAATTAGAGAGAAAAAGCGGTAAAAAAAAAAAAGAAAAAAGAAAATGCGTTCCCTGAGGCGTGGGGCGGCTTTGGGTTTTGGAGGGGACTTTATAAGACTGGAGGAGGGGGTTAATTATTTTTGGCGCAATTTCAGAGTGGACAAAGGGAGCCTATGAAAGAGTGCCATGTGGTGTAAAGTGACGTAATGCGGTAGCAATGTTACTGTGGTACACGGTTTTCGTGCGACTGCGGGATATAAGTGTTTTGTTTTGTTCCAACGCACGAGGAAGCACTGTTGAGTTTGGTTTGGGCTCTTCTTCGGCCCATGAGTTGGCTTCCGTTTGGTCGCTTCTTTGACTCGCGAGTTGATTTCCGTAATTTTTTTACTGTAAAACTGTGAGAAGCAGACCAGACAGAGGCAGACACGTCGTGGAATTTGGAAAGACAAGATTTAAGAGTCAGCTTCCCTTCCATTTCAGGGAAGTTTTGATTAATTTACTGCTGGAATATCATTCTTTATTAAACTGCGTTTCAATGTAAAAAAAAAAAGAAAAAAAAACTTTCGAAATTAAATTTATTATTGAAAATTGTCTGATATAAGAAGGAAACAAAAGATGGAAACGTTAAAAAAAAAAATCATATCTTCAACACCGTTTGTGTTGTTTGGTTTAGAATTATTGATTGTTATTAGCTACTCTTAGATCTTATTAATCTTCCATAATTAATACAAAGCACAAACGGACAAACATTACTTATTATTAATTAATTAATATTAATTATGATGTGGACTGCTGCTCTAATGTCAAAGTTAGAGTGATATTAAAGTTCTATTTCAAATTTAAAAATTTAATTCAATTAATTCATAATTATTTTAAAAATAATATTAAAAAAGTTTAATATTTAAATTTAAGTGTTTATAATTTAATTTTTTTGTAACAAAAAAAAATTGACTTCATCTCCCTTTATATGTTTAAGTCGTTTTAGGATTAAGAAAATAAAATGAAGGTCCGTAAATATGTGCATAAGACTTGAAAGTCAACAATTTTATTAAAAAAAAAAAGTTTTCAAAATAATTTCCTACTTGCCCTAAGATGAAAAGGGAGGCCGCCAACTGCTGAAAAGCTAATTAGGGTTATAAACATAATAAAAAGTTTTAATTCAGGGTAATTATACATATGCTTTTTTCTAAAAAAATAAAAAATAAATAATGAAATATTTTGTTAAAACTTAAAAAAATAATAATAATTTCATTGTCTTGAAAAAAAAAAAGACAAAAAAAAAGTGTATGAGCCCAATATCTAAATGTAGGGGCACACAATGATGTGCCAAAAAAGACTACTTTAGTCAATCAAAGAGGACAACAAAATCCTAAAAAATAAATAAAAAAGACTGGATTGATGGTAATTTTCTTCCAAACCAGCATCTTCATGTGGAAAATATTTTAAAAATTGGTTGGTGCTTAAAATTTTTTTAGTGTTTTTTTCTTGTTTCACATGCATTTTAAAAGATATTAGAAAAAAATACATACAACCAGTCCAAAAGAAAACTAGTTTATGTCTGTGGACTTTTGGGTTCCAAAAATACCCATTTCATATGGGCTAACCTTGGGCTTATTTCAATTTAACATATTTTATATTTTATGTAAATACAATTATTTATAAAATCAGTTCTTCAAATAATGATATATTAAAATAATATAATATAATAAATTTATTAATTACGCATGTAATAATTATTGTTATGGATTTATATTATTAGATAATATTTTTATAATCACAAAATGTAACATTTTAATAACCAAACAATAATCAATAAAAAAATTTAAAATTTAAAGATTATATCTAAAAAACACTCATAACTTAATTAAGTTTTAAATTATTTTTTATCATTTTTAATTAAAACTACTTAATCTTTATCATAAAAATCAACTATAATATTCAAGACAACAAATTTAATATTTTACATATGAGTAACAATTTATACAAATAGCACTAACTCATGATATGTTAATTATAATTAAACTAAAGTTCAATGGCATCATTATAAACTCTCCTTTGAACAGAGAATATGATATATTATTATGTACTTTTTACAAGAAACCAGTATAAAAATATCTTATTTTTCAAAAAACTTATCCTCATTAGGTAGACATACCTTATTAACCAGTATATCCTCAATCATAATACTTTATATTTACTCAAAATTACCAAATACAATAACTTACTTTAGATAAGTGATTGCCTAAGGTTATTTGAAAATATTTTCGTTATTCCACATGAAAAAATATTACATATTTCAATGAGTAAGCTATTTCGGTAACTAAGCACCTATATTAATTAATTATATATTCTCGTGGTGGGAAATTGGGATTGCCCACAATTTGAATTTGCATACTTAATTAAACATATGCAATTTGATCACTTCTTATGAGATATTTAATCATGATTTATTTTTTTTAGGTCATTAAATACTTAAAAAGCTTATCATTATCATATATCTCGATTGACTATTATAAATATGATATTTATGAAATACTTAAATCAAATGTATCTTGTTATATAAAAAATAATTTATTACATTCAAATCGAGTATCTTGAATGTTTTTTAAATAAATTAATATTCAATATCCAATAGCTTATTCTTATTTATCATCATTTACAATGTAAATTTCACAAATAAATAATGATATATAATCTAATACAGTCACAAGACATAGAAATTAGTGTTGGCAATATTATAAATTTTAATTATTTCAAATGGATAATTATTTAAAAATTATATATTCATTAAATGAAATTATCAAATAAAATTATTAATTTGATATTTTTGTAGAATTTAAACCTAATTTGTCTTTCAAAACAAAACATGTTACATCTAGATGATAGTTAAAAAAATAATAAAATTAAATTTGACTAAATTCATTCAATTATTCACGTAATTTTATGCGGAGAGCACGTAAAATTTAAACAATCTATTGAGTGAGTACTACATCTAATGGACTTTTAATATGTTAAAATATTTGATAAGAAAATAATGTCATAAAATATGTGTATAACATATAATAATTTTTAAATTATGTATAAATATAAATTAATAAATATTTCATGCAATAAAAAATTTCAAAAAAATAATAAAAAAATAAAAAATAAAATTCCAAATATACAAAAAAAGAAAAATTGAAGCAAAAATGGACACCAAACAAACCCACACACGCCACACGCATCACCCCCTGCACATGAGCTTTGTCTGGCACAGGGTATGTTCTTCTTCTACCTTTAGTCAAGTTGACCTAACTTGACTGGAATTGTTTATGACTCGTTCGGATTTGTTTCTTGTTTTAAACCAAAATTTGATCATTTTTTTTTTAACAATTTTGATAAAATTGAGCCTCTAAAACTCAATTAAGCATTGATTTATCAAATCCATGTGAAAGAACTCATAAAAAACTACAAAAAATAAGATCAATTGACCCAAAAAAAAACTTGATCGTTAAACCTATGTCTAACTCATTTCAAGCTTTCTTCAAATTTTAATTGTTTTTTTTTTTATGCAATAAAATCTTTTAAATTTTAATTAACACATAAATTTATTAAGCTTATGCTTCAAATCATATCAAAACAACATAAATCAAATTTAATCAAATAAAAACAATTTGGGTTTCATACCATATTCTTTCAATCTACAATTTATTTATAATCGATAAATTAAAATCAAAATTACATGTAATTAAAACACATGAGTAATGATATTCAAGAATCAATTTTGATTAAAACCCATAAAAAATCAAAAGTTTAATTCAATTATTGAATTTGTTCCAATATTGAATCCAAAGGTTTAGAACTCGATTTTTTTCTCTATAAGATGAATTAATAAATGTTTCATATATAGTTTTAATCCTCTCATATAAGAAAATAAAAGCTCCAAATCAAATTTGAAAATATAAGATTAGAAAGTTGAATTGAAACAATCACCAAATTTCACCCAAAAAATGATTTGATGTAAAACTAAAATTTAAAAATTATAATTGGATTCCAATTTCATGTATGAATATTTTGATATCACATGTAAGTATAACTTTAAATCTAAAGAATCATATATGAATATCATAGCACCAAATTTGATTGTATTGCATATCTTTTTAAAACAATTATAAATTATAAGCAAAAATAACATAAATTATTGGAGAGACTAAATAAAATTAGGAAATTGATTGCTGGTTTCTAATCCTAACTAGTATGATTTCTCTTGTTTTTTTTTTGCCTTTCCAAAAATAATAATTTAAATTAACATTCACATTTCATATACAGACAAATTTGCTTTGGCCACTTATGCATATGCTTTTTCCTAAAAAAACAAAATGAAACATTTTGTTAAAACTTTAAAAAATATAATGTCATTATCTTGAAAAAAAAAAAAAACTGTATGAACCCAAATATATATATATATATATATATGTAGGGGCTCACAATAATGTGCCAAAAAAGACAACATTAGTCAATCAAATAGGACAACAAAATCTTACAAAATAAATAATATAAGAATGGATTGATGGTAATTTTCTTCCAACCCAGCATCTTCATGTGGAAAATATTTTAAAAATTGGTTGGTGCATACAAATTTTTAAGTATTTTTTTCTTGTTTCACATGCTTTTAAAAGACAAATAAATAAATATATAAATATATATAAAACGAGTCCAAAAGAAAACTAGTTGATGTCTGTGGACTTTTGGGTTCCAAAAAGACCTTATTTAAATGGGCTAACCTTGGGTTCATTTCAAGCTTTAAACAAAGTCTTACGAAGGAGCCTCCCCATTTTGCATTTAGAATTTGATGGATTTGGGTCAAGTAACTGAAAGCCCAATATCACTTTATTTTAATTGAGCTTTAATTTAAAATTTTTTTATTTACTTTCGCATTAACAAATAAAAGATAAATATTATATCTGATAATTTTAAATATAATATAACCATTATAAAGTTGTCTCAATCGGTGGTATTTCTTTCCTCGACTTAAATGATATTAGGTTTAAATTTAATTGTGATTATTTTTTTGTTAAGGTTATTTTGAAGGATTTATAATCATTATGTTTTAAATTATCGAATTTGATATATTATATCTTGATTTAGAGACTATAATATTTGCTTTTGAATTTTTTTTACATACAGACAGCACATCCGAAGACTGAAAAAAATATACAAAAACGTTACGGTTTAAACCTATTTACTTCTGCTTTAACTTATAAATAGAAGACAAACATTATACCTCAATTTCAAATATAATATAATCAGTAAAAGGTTGGTTTAATTAGTAGGATGGCTTTCCTTGAGTAAGTGGTGTTAGGTGAATGCACTATTTATAATCATTGATTTTTGGATCGTTGAATATAATATATTTTATTTTGATTTAAGAATTAAATAATTTATTTATTTTTTAATTTTTTTTACATACAAATAACACATTTTATCACAACTCAAGGATTGAAAAAAAATATAAAAATATTATGATTTAAAATTTTAATAAAAAATATTTATAAATTTGATAAAAATCAAAAGACTACTTTTTGTTTTGCTTCTAAAAGTAAATTATAATATAATAATTTTTATATTTTATATGTATGTAAAACAAAATAGATAAAATACATACATGATACAATACAACAAAAATGAAAATTTAGTATGTAAAAATTCTAGCCAAGGTTAACATATTTTATGTCAGTGGTCAAGGAATCAGATTCCAAATAACAAGAGGCATTTGTGAGTAGTCAAAAAGCAACAACCATTATCATCCCTCTAAGCCAAGAAAAGCTATGTAAACATAAAGGCAAAGAATCTTTTTTTATGTCTTTATAAGAAAACAAGCACATCATGAACATATAGAAATTAAACAAAACTTTCCTACGTTTTGATTTCGTTTTCCTTTGCATTACTTCTGTTGTGCAGAGAGCTTACAATTTGATCACCAAAACAGGTATCTTTCTCATGGAAAGTTCATCATCAAAAGCAGAAGTAATCAAGCCAACGCTTCTCAAAGCTGGCATTTCATTAGCAATATCTGTGACAGGTTTTATCTGTGCTAGGATCATTGCCAAAAGAAGAGTAAATCCTGCAGCTTCTTCAGTGGAAACCCAGGTAAGTCCCCTTGAAACGGATTCCCAGGAGGATTCTAGAGGTGATGGTAGTGGCAATTCTACATCTTCAACTTGTGGAGAAGATGAAGAAAAGATTAACAGTTCAGAAATTCAGGAAAGAACTGCTTATGAAGAAGAGATTGTAGGCCTAAGAATGCGAATTGAAGAACTTCAAAAGAGAGAATGGGAATTAGAAAGGCAGTTTCATCGTTTTTGTGATCTTAAAGAACAAGAATCTGTGCTTATGGAGCTTAGGAATATGGTACTTTTAGAGACTTTTTATGTTGAGTTATTGGATAGAGAAATTTCATCCTTGGAGGCTGAGAACATAAGGGCTAAAAATATAGTTATGGAATACTTAAGAGCTGTGGAGCAGGTTGAGCATTGGAAAACACAGAATGGATTGCTTCAGAGAAAAGTAAAGAGGGTTTTGAGAAAAACTAAAGGCCAAGCCAAGATCATAAGAGAAAAAGATTTGAAGATTGGAGCTAAAGATGCAGAAATTAAAAGAAATGGTAAAGTACTAGAAGGAAGATCCAATGTTGTCAAGAAACTAGAGGATGAAGTTATGGAGCTGAAATCTCTCACTGAACAATTGCAGGAGCAGAAAAATGAGCTTTCAAATAAGTTGGAATTGCTAGAGAATTCACATTCGTCAATCTCAAAGGTCAGTAAATTTTACTTTTAGGCACTGTGAGAGTTTATATCTAACTGTGAAAACGTTTACATTTGCAGACTGAAGAAGAGGGGATAACAATAGAGGTCTACAACCAACTTGCAAATGAATATGAACAAGTTCAAAAGGGAAGAGCTGCTGAACTTAAGGATCTTATTTACTTAAGATGGTGCAATGCATGCTTGAGGTACGAACTGAAGCGATATCAACTGCTGCAAGAGTATAACCAGGAGAATAAAGATAATCTGGAACAAGAATTTGAAGGCATTGGAGAAATGGTAGGTTTTAGAATAGAACAGCAATTGGATGGTCCAGCATTGGTGGAGGAAGGAAAGCCCTGCTTCGTTGCTACAACTAGTGGTCAAGTTTGCTCCAAAAGGCAGAAATTGCTTAAAAAATTCAAGAAATGGGTGGAAGGAAGTGAGAAAATGAAGCCAAAGTTGGATGCAAAAGAAAAGCAGGAAAGCAAGTGCTTTGGGAGACATTCTGTTTCTGATGAAGTGCAAGGGGAACATCTTGTTCATGCAAGGAAATCATGTTCTAGTGCATAAAATTATATTTTCATGTTTACCACTGACTAATGTTAGCTTGGAGGCTTATTAAAAATCCATGTCAATGAGAAAACCTGCAGTAAGAATAACAAAACTGCAGCTGGTGAATTATGTAGAAAATCATTTCTAATGGCATAGTTTTAATTTCAGTTATAACTTTATGTTTCTAAATTCTAATGAACTTGGAAGTGGAACTTTTTTATGGGTATTAGAAGAAAATATATCCACTTGAATGCAAGATTTCTATTAAACCTCTATTCACCAACATGAATAAAGCAGTGGATTAGTCATGCTGCTTTTGTATAATTCATCATGGAACTCATGAACTTGTTCAATGGCTTTGTGGGAAACAAAAGGAAGGTTGAAAGTCCTAGTAGTCCAAAATATTTGGTCCAAATAGACTTTTCTGCTGGGACCCGTCCCTGATTACAGGTCATTCCATTGACAGCAAATTGCAATCTGTTGTACATTTTTTTGGGAACCCTGTTTTTTGTTTGGTACAGGGGAGTGCTTTAAATATGTGGATGGCATTGACCGTGTTATCTCCTCTCTTTCAGTAGGAAAAGTGGAAATTCCAATGAACGAACTTGTTTTTCTGATTTCTTAACTGTCATTTAACCAGCTCTCGATGGAACTCTCCCTCTTCCCTTACCACCAAAACAGCTTAACTCTCGTCCACGAGCCTCTTTTCTCAGTTCCCCTTTCAGGTAAACCCCATGCCTTTCCATGGTTTTCTCTCTATTTGTCTTTGGATGAATAGTTATTTTATGCCATTAAACTGAGCACTTCTTTAAATCCTCAGGGAAGAGACTACCAAGGAGAAATTCATTTCTGTTGCCATGTCACTGCACATTGTCATCTTCTGATGATACTTCAAAACCAGCAAAATTTTCTTGGCAGCATGAGGGAAGAAGGGCACTGGTTGGTTCTCTCCTCACAGCTGGTTGGTGCATTACATCTATACCATTTTATGTTTTCTCTTTGGTTAAACTTTTATTTCCTGGGGTTAAAAGAGGTTACGTAGCGGGAAATTAGTGATTTTTTCTTCAAAATAACTTGTTCTTATGCATGCATTCATCTATTTAATCTTCTGTTAACTTTTGTTTTGACTCATCAGCTGCTGCAATGTATGCCTGTGATGTGGCTGAGGCAGTTAGCACAAGTCGAAGAGCTGTAAGCATCCTTTCCTTTCAATCTTCATTTTATTTCTTTTTGGTGGTTTCTAGTCCTTACAAAGTATAATTTGTGCACCGCATACTGGTTCTTGCAGCTTAGAGGAGATAAAATACCTGAAAATGAATTCACAACTCTTCCCAATGGGCTGAAGTTAGTAAAATTTCACTTTCCTTCATTAATTCTATATACTTTTATGCGAACAATTTTTTGTATCTTTTATTTTATCTTAAACTTGGAAAACAATGTTATATTCAAGCTATTATATTCTGTGTAGTGTATTAGTATCTATTCTGAGACTGCATGATTTTGAGAGTTTCAGGTCAGATAGATGGTGAACAGGCTGCAGCTTATTGCTTCTATTGTATCTTACATTTAGGTGTCATATGTCATATGTCATC
This sequence comes from Durio zibethinus, assembly GCF_047325235.1. Classification (NCBI taxonomy): domain Eukaryota; kingdom Viridiplantae; phylum Streptophyta; class Magnoliopsida; order Malvales; family Malvaceae; genus Durio; species Durio zibethinus. The sequence continues at coordinate 24,764,035 of NC_143173.1, forward strand.
TATTTCTTTGGCTTAGAGGAAAAACTGAAAAAGAACATGCTGTATTTCTTCTATGTCTGTTCTACAATGCAAGTGCTTATACTGATTTTAACATTCGCAATATTCTCCAGGTACTATGATTTGAAGGTCGGCAGTGGACTTAAGGCTGTTAAGGGATCTCGGGTTGCAGTACGGTGGTGACCTAGTTAGATTTCATAAAAAACTCTATGCTATATACATTATGATCTGTTTTACCTTACTTTCTACCAACCTGCATATAGAGTATTTTTTATGAGAGAGGCTTAGAAGCTAATCATATTTCTGAATTGAGAAATGCTTATTAAAATCTGGTAAATGATGAACTGCAATTGCATTCAGTTCACTTATTTCATTTATGTGTCTGATTTGGGACATGATGCTCAATAAAATCAACATAAATAATAGAACTTTATGTTTCCGGAGTTAGAAAAAATATGAAAATCTAGCCTAAACATGAAAAAACAAGACAGCAACCCTAAATTTAATGTCCATCCCATAAAAGTCATTACTGGTGGGAAATTTCCACAATGTTAGAGAGCCATGTTTCTATGATCACTGATCTAATGTCAACAGTGACTCCAGCACTGTAACGATATTAGTATTTGATGAAAGCTTCTACTTTATACATGTAAGTGATCTTTCACTTATCAAAGACTGCTCCTGTTCCCCATTCATAGTATCAGGATGATACTCATTTGAAGTTGTTCTTTTTTCACCTCCGATAAATCCCAAAATGTTGTATTGTTTTGATTCTTTATCCCATAAATTCAAATATAACTAATGCAATATGATTCTTTTTTGTAGGTTCACTATGTCGCCAAATGGAGAGGCGTCACGTTTATGACTAGCAGACAAGGACTTGGTGTTGGAGGGGGGACGGTAAAACTGAAATGATTATGTATTTTGTTTAAAAGAAAAGGGATAATCTAATATTCTAGAAATAAGAACAGCAAAACTATTTTGACACCTTATAAATCTACTGTTAACACTACACTTGTATTCTATCCCTCATTTTTGAAGCAACTATTCATTGTGAACTGATCCTTCATTTAGAAACAAAAGGGAAAGAAGGAGACATCCCATAGTCCTTTTCATGCCTTTAGTAACCACCATAGCTGTAAAATGTGCAGGACTGTGCATAAATCTTGCCAGGCTGCATAATTGATAAAAAAGTAGAAGCACTCTATCTGATCATATGACTTTTAACAAAAAGAATGTCTATTCTCTAACAGGCATCTTTTTCTGTGAATGCTATTTAAACCGAGAAATCTTTCAGAGGATTGTTCAGAACAGAAACTAAAATTTGAATCACCAATGCGCATCTTACTGTTATATTGAAACTGTTGTAATGTTCAATGGAACTTCTTGGAGACTTCACGTGTTCTTGTGTCAAGATTCATCATTTGTAAAACAAAATTCACAAGATCTTCTGCCAAAATGTTGAACCTAAGTTTCTTCGCCCTAGTCCTTATGCTGTCAAAGACTTGTAGGCTGCCAAATCAGCATGAGGCAAATGTTTTTATTGGTAACCTATGATATGAATTGGACATTCAGATTTACGAATCCACTAAGAGTTTGAGATTAGACTTCTTGATATTAAGAGATACTTGGTTTGAATGGGGTTAAGATTTTCTTCTAGCACAAACTCTGTATCACATGAACTTCATTCTGATTCTCCATGTTTTCACAGATATCATTCAGAACAAATTTGTTTAGCAGTGACATTAATACTGTCTTCACTTGCTCTGGTTGCTCTGTGGTCTCCATTCTGTTATTTTCTACTGTCCATTAACTCCTGGCATTTCATAGACAGATCATTTCTGATCGGGTGATATCAAATAGAGATTCAGTCTTAGGTTTTATGATGAAAATAGCTTGCCTACTTACCTTCATTCTGTTTCAGAGACTTTTTGCTTTAATGATTTGAATCTGTTATATCTATCGTTATGCTTTCCTTAAGATCATCCACCTCTTAGGCAATGTGGATATGTTTGAATTGGTGCAGCCTTATGGATTTGATATTGGCCAATCCGAAATGGGAAATGTGCTTAAGGGGTTGGATCTTGGTGTTGAAGGAATGCGTGTAGGAGGCCAGGTGAGATCAGTTTGCAGCATGCTATTTCCTTACTGTTTCTTGTAAAGACTAGAGACAGCATAACTTAGAACTTAGATGGATAATCCTTTTGCTTTCAAAATTCTGTAGTTTTATTTTGATCAACTGAAATATTGTAAAACAAACAAATTGTATAAGAAAATCACAATTCCTTCACATATACCTTTTGAGATTTCAGGTTCTTTATGGGCATACAAGTTCTTTTTCCTCCATTTGAGTAGAGCCAACTTGAGTTGATGCCTAATTACTTTGTGTTCATGTATGATTTGTGACCATGAACTTGGGTGAGCATATTTTCCTTCAATTTGAAAAACAAAAATGTTTTGTAACCAATGGTTTCATTTTCAGCGGCTGCTGATCGTTCCTCCTGAGCTAGCATATGGAAAAAAAGGAGTCCAGGAAATTCCTCCAAATGCAACAATTGAGGTAATGTATCCATCATCATGCATCTAAAATTTATCTAGATGTTGTATGCTGATCGTTTGAAAGCTTTCCTAGCCATTCTAGATCTGTATTTTCCGTATTTCTGTTCCTCGCCATAAGTTTTGTTTTAATCTCATGAATAATTTCCTGCATTATCCTTCCCTCATTTTCTGTTTCTTCTCTAACTTGCAGTTGGATGTTGAGCTGCTAGCAATCAAACAAAGCCCATTTGGGTAAGTAATGAATCCTTCCAAGCATAAAATTGAATACACACACACACACACACATATATATATATATGAATCGTCTCTGGCAGTCTGGTTTAAACATTAATATGTATTGCAGGACTCCTGTAAAAGTTATTGAAGGTTAGAGCGCGCAATCCTGCTGGATTCACTATGGATGAATTAAGGCACAGAAGATGACAGTTTGGGGAAAGTAGAAGACCTGCCTCTTTCCCATTCTTTATTATTGCCTGTTTACGTGCCGAAATTCAAACGACCCTTCTCTGTGACCCCAACTCTGCTTTATGTCATTTCCCTTTTAGAACTTCAAGAAACATGCTAAGAAAGTTGTATTTTGATCAGTTCCATCTCTTTTCCCTTGTGGTTGTCGTTCATATAGCTGCCGCATTTATTGGTTATTTCTTCATCTTAAAATTTGTTTTTGTTTTCTTCAACAAGCTAATTATGTTGTCCTTTTGAATGGATGGTTTGGTCATTCCTCCAGCATAATATTCCCCTGCACTCATAATTACTTTGAGTGCTTCTAAAAGAAAATGTTGTTTGTGGAATTTGTACATGTCTTTGCCCAACGCACTTGTATGTTTTTAAGAGATCAACATTGAAAGTTGTAGTGGGATGTCATACAGTAGGAATCCACCTGTCCTATAAATGACAAAGGGGGCATGGTTTTTCATATAGATTCTTTCAGCTACTTTTCATTATGATTAATTGCTTTACCTACTTTATTCCCCCTCTCTGGCCTTTTTATTAGTCCAGCATCCTTCTCTTTGGGCTATAGCCATTTCAGCTCTTCCCTTGTGTTCATGCACGATGATCTTAACTGAGCTGAATGCAAAGCCACTTTTCATTTGGATCTATATTATATGTCTTCTTTTCCTTGGTCATTACTGTTCTTCCCAGAAGACTTGTCCAAGCTGTGGTTCGATGGAGGTTCCATATCCCCTAAGTACACAGCCCCACTGCGGTGATCCAGGCTATTCTATTAGGTGTGATTCCCAGTCTCAGAAACTTTACTTTGATGCCTTGAATGGAAGTTCTTACCTTGTTACCAGAATCATGGCTTCATTTCACCGCATGGTTGTTCAACCATCACCATGGCTGCCTGGCAAATGTGTGACTCAAGACATGCCTGTGAGTGAGGGCCTCTGGTTAAGTCAAACACACCCTTTTAACGTTACTTCCTCAAACACTATCTTTCTCTTCAACTGTTCACCCCGCCTTTTAGTCTCTCCTCTTAATTGCACCCCTACTAGTCTTTGTCACCGTTATTTGGAGAGCTCTGGACATGTTGAAGCAAAACGAGCACTGCAGTGTGCAAGTGGACTTGATCCATGCTGCACCTTCATTGCGGGTGGGTTGCCTTCAGCATACAAAATAAGGCTTCACAGTTCAGGTTGTAAAGCTTTCAGAAGCATCCTTCATTTGGATCCAGAAAAGCCTGCAAATGAATGGGAAGAGGGGTTGGAAATTCAATGGGTTCCTCCACCTGAACCTGTCTGTCAAAGCCAATCTGATTGCTCTGGTGCTTCTAAGTGTTCACCTGCTGGTGCAAACGGCCTTTCTCGCTGTCTTTGCAATAAGGGCTACAACTGGGACCCTGTTCTCGGAACTTGCTTGGGAAAGAAGAAAAACACTAGAGCTAGCGTCAGCTTAAAAGTCTCCATAGGAGTAACCTCCATTTTCACACTAGCTCTGGCAACTGCTGCAATTACTCTCAGAAAAACATGGAAAAATTCTAACCAGGCAAAGCTCATGAAGGCAAGAGAAGACATGTTGAAATCAAGCAATGGTGGAAAACCAGCTAAGATGTTTCGCTTGAAAGAGGTGAAAAAAGCAACAAACGGTTTTTCTAGAGACAGGTTTCTAGGGAGTGGAGGCTTTGGGGAGGTCTACAAAGGTAAGCTTCAAGATGGAGCTGTTGTGGCAGTTAAGTCAGCTAAAGTTGGGAACATCAAAAGCACCCAGCAAGTTCTCAATGAAGTTGGGATTCTTTCTCAAGTAAACCACAAGAACTTGGTTAGACTCCTAGGTTGTTGCGTGGAAGCCGAACAACCATTGATGATCTATGAGTATATTTCAAATGGGACCCTACATGATCATTTACATGGAAAGTACTCCACTTTTCTAGACTGGAAAACAAGGTTGAAAATCGCTTTACAAACTGCTGAAGCGTTGGCCTATCTACATTCTGCTGCATACACCCCCATTTACCATAGGGATGTCAAGTCAACAAACATACTTTTAGATGATGACTTCAACGCAAAAGTTTCAGATTTCGGGCTCTCTAGATTGGCTATCCCAGGCCTGAGCCATGTCTCAACCTGTGCTCAAGGAACCCTTGGGTACATGGATCCTGAGTACTATCGCAACTACCAGTTGACTGATAAAAGTGATGTTTATAGTTATGGAGTGGTGGTGCTAGAGTTACTGACTTCCCAAAGGGCCATTGACTTCTCAAGAGATCATGAAGATGTCAATCTAGCCATTTATGTTAACCAACGGGCCAGCGATGGTGCAATCATGGAAGTTGTGGATCAGCGGCTACCTGGCAAGGAGCCCTCAGTTAACATGCTAAAGAGTTTTAATCTGTTCTCGGACCTTGCATTTGCCTGTCTGAGAGAGAAGAAGGCGGATAGACCTGGCATGAAGGATGTTGTCCAAGAAATCCAATGCATAATTCAAATTATAGATCAGGAAAATGTTGCCGAAGAGGTTAGCGTTGAGATTATATGAATGAACCTGTTACTTTTTTGAGTGTTGGACTTCTAATATATGTTATCAATCCATGTCTATAATTTCTGAATATTCATGTCACAAAGGAAAAGGTTAGTTTTTGACCAATGGACAACATGATGCTAAGGAGGACATTGGTTTTGAGTATTGCACACAAAGCAAAAGTGGATTCCATGGATAGTTTTGAGTGGATGGAAAGACATAAAGGAAAGGCCGGGATCTGATTCTGGCTTTTCTGTAGAAAGTATTAAATGATCCAAAGGAATAGACATAGGATATTGGCAGCAGGAATCTGTTAGGATTTAGTATAAAACAAGCTTTCCGAATTGGGGAAAGCATTTGCCTATAAATATTTTAATGAAAGGTAGTAGGCTTGTCATTCGGGAAAGGGTTCATATTTAATGTACTATCACATTATCAGTGTATCATAAGATTACACCTCAAAAAAAATTTGTCATGAAAGCTGTTGCTATCACGTAGAAGTATGTGATTTTCATTCAACCAAACACCAACTGCGCTCAAGAAGCAGTTGATATTTTGAGAGATATAGGTTTTACAGAAATGGTGAGACTGAATTTATGTTCATTTCTGTGATCTGGGTTTAAGATAACAGCAACTTTACATTTGGAAGAAGGAACAAAATTGTATACACTTGATCTTCTAACCTCAACTGTAATCTGCACTTTTTATAAACAGATGAGAATTAACATGTTCTAGAATCAGACTCAAAAGCAGCCAAGATGTGACCAATATTTTTTTACCAGACACTGAATTTTCAAGGAATGTCTATTTTTCTTTTTCTTTTACTGAGGATGCCATGCCAGCTGCACGGCATATCCAGTTTACATTTTCTAGTCCTCCATTTCACGATACATACGAGTAGTTGTTGGAATTAACCATCATTTTGATATCTGCAGTGATCTCTCTTAAGCCTCCTCGACAACCCAAAAGGTATATGAACTTGCAAATAAATGGGATTAGTCAAAAGCGAAAACAGTTGCTTCCAATATTTTGTTTCTGATGTTCTCTATGTATTTCCACTACTAGCAATCATGCTCGATTAAGCATAATTTTATAAGCACTGTCCAAAGTGTTATGTAGAAGCCTTGAGTCTACTTGACATAATGGCCTCAAATGTTTATTTTTACTTACTTTCAAAGTATTAAATTTAGTAGGCAAAGTTCATGAAACAATGATGTAGGCAAAGTTTGCATTGCATCTCTATAAGGAAAAATAATGTTCAAAGTACCAAAAACATCCTTCAAAAATATGAATATCCTACAAGAAAAACTAAAGAGAGTGATGTTGTGAGGATTAGGAAAATTTTGAAGGTTCACTACTGATATTTGGATATAAAAAATTTTGCTCCTATCCTTCAAATGGTTTTTATTTTGAATGCCATTATTGTTTCAGTTGACTGCAACTTCAGCAGATAGGAAACTCGAATGAAGAGCATCTTGGCCAGACACTTTAGCATTTGAGAGCTTGAGCACCTCCACAGCTTCTTCCACTTTGGCAGCCAGAGATTCAGGCGATTCTAATAAAAGAAGCAATTCAGAATTGTCCATCTCTAAAAGCATCCCTGTGATCTTCGGAACCAGATCAGGCTGCAGATAAGAAAAGATCCTGATGAGGCAAATTAACACTATGATGAAGATCTCTAATATATTCCTCAAGTATTCTAGGTTATGGAAATTACCTGGTGTTTCTGAACAAGGGGGTAAAGTCGTTCACCTAGTATTGTTTTTTGCTGCTCAGGGGAAGCGGCAGCAAGCATGCTACTCAGCATCTCAGATCCTTGTGATAAAGTTGCAACAGAATTGGAAGCAGCTGGTGGGACTCCTGACCCTTTGTTCACCTCTCGTGCACGACCATTTGATACATATTTAGCTTGCCCAGCCCGCTGCAAAATGTAGATCACAGCGATCAGAACTTATATAACAGTGGATGTATATAGAAGGAAAAGGGAGAGGAAAAAACAATGAAGCTAAAAGAACAGAATCAAGTTCAAAAGAAAAACAACTTGCTGGTTGCTTTGATCTTTTGAAGAAGTCACCGTCTGAGTTGGCTGTTGCAATTGTGGCACATACGAGACAGAGCGAGAACCACCCTGCAGAAGAGCATGCCCGTTCATCCTACCCCTGGTTTGCCTAGTTTGTCTTGGAGCACAAGGAACCTACAATACAAAATAATAAGTACTCGTGTAACAGTTTGCTAGAATGATAATGTGCATTTAAAATGAATTAGGATACCAATGGCAGTGATGATGGTTGAAAGGCTGGTCTGGTTGGAGGTGCAAAGCCATTAGCCCTCCATCCTGGCCTCAAACCTAAAGGTTGGTACATCATCCCCGGCCGTGGAGGTACTTGTGAAACAACGCCAGTTGGAGCTGTGTAATAAAGTGGAGGATATCCTCCAGGGAGAACAGCTGTGGAAGGCCCTGCTAATCCTGCCATACGCTGTGCATACTGAAGTTGCAATTGTGCTTGTCTATCCTCCTTCCTTTGAGCAATAGCAACATACAATGGTTTGCGGTGAAACATATGTCCTATAAGATATGCAAGGGGATGAGATCATCGACAAATTCAATGAGAAGGCATGACAGATTTTAAACGGGAACGGACAGCACATTGCAAAATAACTTAAGATACAAGGTACAAGAGAATGATCTCCATGAGGATTTCAACCATAAAGGGTAGCATAATCTTGTTTCTTTTCCACTTCATTTCACTTAGTTTTGACGTGTCTACTTGCTGATAAAAGTAAAAGTTATAAGACTCATGAACTTACCATGAAATGTGCTCACAGCTTTAGTGGCCTCCTCAGGAGCGGAGAAACAAACAAATCCAAACCCCTTGTTTATTCCTTTGTCATCTCGCATAATTTTGGCAGAAGTAATTGTACCACACTGGCTAAAATGTTGTCTCAGCTGTTCTTCAGTCACATCATCATCAATATTCTTCACATAAACATTTGATGCCTGAAATTTGGAGAAAGATACACAATGGTAAAAGACATAAACAGTTATGATCATGAATTGCATCAGGTAGAGAAATGAGCTTAGGCTTACTTTATATTTCATGATCTGCTCCTTTCGTCTTTCCTCAAACTGATTTCGCAATATTTGCTCACGCTCAGCTTTCTTTTGAGCCCTTGCTACATATAGAACCTTCGAGCCTAATCAATACAAGTATGCAACCATAGATCAAAATAAGAAAAGTGTATTTGTCAGTTTCGGCATCGATAAAGGCAAAAAGGGTTAGAAAACCTACCAAATTGTGATCCATTCATGGCTTCCATTGCCCGCTTGGCATCATCTGGACTATCAAAGTTCACAAAGCCAAAACCTCTTGAGGCCTCATTTTCATCCTTTGCTACAACCAGGCTAACAATTTTCCCAAACTCAGAAAATTTCTCTTGCAAAAGCTCTTCTGTGATATCTGGATCCAAGTTCTTCATATACAAATTTGTATATTTGACATCAGGACTTGGCAAAACTCGATCACTCTTGTTCATAAATTTCCCAACATATCTGGGCCAAAACAATGAAATTAAAATTTTGAAATGCTACAATCCGAACATCCATACATAATCACATTATAAAAAATGAAAATTCTTACATCTGCTTATCGCCGATAGTGGTGTCATTAATCTTCTGAATAGCATCATTTGCAGATTCTTCTGACTCAAATTGAACAAAGCCATAACCCTTACTCTTCCCATCCTCAAATGTGGCAACTTTGCAGGAAATTACGTTTCCAAACTTCCGGAATAACTCATGCAACCCCACATTGTCGATCGAGTCACTCAGGTTCTAAATAAATAAACCAAATGCATTTAAAGAAGAAAAGAAAACAAATAAAAGTATTTGCTCAATCTTCATCACCATATCTGTTAAAAGAATAGATAGATTTGTACCTTGACAAACACATTACCAACCCCACTTTTTCTTGCATCAGGATCTCGCAGTGACCACATCACCCTTATCATTTTCCCATTCAGCAAAGTGTGATTCTTTGCCTCAATAGCATGATATGCTAGTCATATCAGAAGGAGAAAAAAATTTTAAAACATTTTGACAATATATTAGTAACCCAGAACAGATAAAAGATCAAACTTTGAAACAATAAAAAAAGAAAAACAGTGAATAATTTGTAAATGAAAAGTTAGTAACAAATTTGACGTACCATCCTGAGGAGAAATGAAGTTGACATAGCCATAACAAAGAGACCTGCCTGTAGAAGAATCCCTACAAACACGAACAGAGGCCAAGCTCTTGAACTCAGAGAAAGCATCAAAGAGTTGTCCGTCTGAGACGTCAGGATGCAAGTCCCCAACGTACAATGACGCCGGCGACGCCGCCACCGTTACCGCCGATGGAACCGCCATTAATATCGTTAATTATAATATTCCCACTACTACCACAAATATTCACTTGATTCCCAACAAAACAAATTCCGCTAAACACCAACAAAACCAACAATGGCAATGGCTGATTGGGATCGTTCTAGAAAAAAAGAAGAGAAAGAGAGAGAAGCGACGTTTCGTTTCGATTATTCAGAAAGTGATGTGATTAATGAAGGAGGAAAAAAAAGCAGAGGATTTTTTGCATGGATGCAAGGGAGAGTTTGAGACGTTCAACTATAAGAACGCAACATACCGGTTGCGTTACATAAGCGACTTTTCAGAGCGTTTCAACCACTTCCTTTTTTTTTTTTTTAATTTGATTTAATTGTGTCTATATTGAAATTTAAATACTCACGGCGTGTATAGATATATTGGAAGTTGATTTTTTTTTTGTTTTATTGTGAACAATTTTACATGTGCGAAAATAAAACTTGTAAAAGATCTACCCCTAAAAGACTCCTAAAATTCCTAATTCCTACGGTAACAAATCAAAAAGAAAAGGGTAAAAAAGAGACTTACCCCTAGAAGACACCTAAAACTCTTAAAAGTCCTAAGGTAACAAGTCAAACAAAAGGGTAAAAAAGAGACTTCCTCCCAAAAGACTTTTTCAAAGTTTAGACTTACAAAAAACTGTTTTTTTACTGTCCTCTGACTGTAATTTTTCGAAACTTTTTTTTTTCCCACAATTTTTCGGAACCTTTTTACAGCCTCAATTTTTTCAAATACCATGCCTTCTTTTACGTACACGTATTCTCTTCGACTTTTTATATCTTGCATCAATGTACGTATAATGCACATGCGATACATGAATTAATTTTATTTATTATTTAATTTATATATAATATATAATAATTAATTTATTATATATTTTGAATTTATTTATTAAAATTGAGATAATTATGAATTAATATAAAAGTTAATTAAAAATCAACTATTAAAAAAGTAATAATAAAAAATTTATATATTTTTTATTTTTATTGTATAATTTTTGTTTAATATAAAATAATAAAAGCATGATAAATAAATTTTTTTTAAAAATTACTTGTTCAAAAAATAAAAAATTATTTAATGATTTCTAACAAGGTACCCAATTAAAATAAAAATATACAAATGGAATGTAAATTATAAAAGAATTATACTAAAATAAATATTTATAATACGAAAAACAAATAAAAAAACTAAAAAAGAAAATTCATTTTTTATTTAAAAAATAATATTTTATCATAATTTTAAATTCTCTTTTAAAGATAACTTTAAAAAGAAAAAAAAAAAAAACTTTGCAAATAAAGCTTCATTATAATCTTAAATATTTCGAAAGTTTTAATTATTAAATATTATGAAGGTTTTAATTTTGAATGCATCTCAATTGCTCTCTTTTTTTTTTTTTTTTTGCATGATTTATTTATTTATTTCCTAATCTTGAATCATTTAGTGTTAATGCCTATTTTTATATCAAGATAAAAAAAATATTTGTATAACTTTAAATTAAGATATGTATAAATTTTAAATTGAGATAAGATATTTTTATTTTAAATCATTAAAAAAAAAAGAAATAAGAAAGTTGATAAGTCACAATTCTCAACCATAAATTTTAATTAATTTAAATTTATAAGACTATTTTTTATATTAAATTTATAAAATTATTGATTTACATCGGGTATGATTTTTAAGGCATATGAGTTATATGATTTAAAAATTTAGTGATTTAACTTTAAATGCTATATTTGAATTTTGATATATATATATATATATATAAGTGTGAGTTGTTAAATTTGTTTTATTTTGCTTAAATTTTTATTGTCCAAATTTTATTTAATATAAAAATAATAAAACATGAGAAATAAACATTTTAAAAAATTTATTTGTTCAAAAAATAAAAAATTGTTCATTCATGACTTATCAATTCAGGATTAATATAGAGCAAAAAAATATTAAATACTAAATATGATATTCAATATAATTAAATGAAATTCTAAAGAATTATTATTAATTACAACTAAATTAAAGAACATATTAAATAAGTAATTTGACAATTATAGATTGATATACTTATTTTTTAAAGTTTATTTATCAAGATAAAAATAAATTTGGTTTTGTTTTTTTTTTTAATTTATTAAATATCTTTATTTGTTTTCATTATTTTCATTTATACTTATTGATTAGTACATTCTATTCACTTTTTTTGGTTTTAAAGAAATAAAATTTTTTTAAAATGATATTAAAAATCATGCAATTTAAGAAAATATAATAATTAATATATGCACTAAAATTCAAATGATATACTCTTAAAATCTTTTTTTATTATCTTACATTTCATACTCAAATTCATATTATCCTTTGTTTTTTTCAAAAACATTTTAATATATAATTCATTTAATTTTACAATCCTACGTTACCATAACAATTGAGAAAGATAAATATATATATATATATATATATAATCATATATAAAGACCATAACGTGAAGACTTGATTCAAAATGATCTTTTAACATATAGTATATACTATATATAATATTGAAATAATAATGTCCAGCAATGAAATTTAAAACAATGATTTTGATAAGATATTATTGCGATAATTAGATAGCCTAATCGACTTCTAACAAAGTGTCCAATTAAAATAAAAATATACAATTAGAATGTAAATTATAAAAGAATTATACTAAAATAAACATTTACAATATGAAAAGCAAATTGGAAAAAAATTTATGGTTTTTCATGTAAAAAAATATAATTTTGTTATAATTTTAAATTTGCTTTAAAGATAACCAAAAAAGAAAAAAATTTTGCAAGTATTTAAAAAAAAAACTATTCAAACAAACTTATCATATTCGTTTTATTGATTAATTATTATGCACACACTATTATATAATGCGCAAGTAATAATATAAAAAAAAGCTTGTACATACAAAAATAAAATTTTCAAAAAGGCATATAACAGATAAAATAAGCATCTGCAATAGATTAAAAGAAAATTCCAAGAAATTAGGATTAATACGATAATTAACATGAATAATAAAAAAGTAAAAAATAGAGAAAAATAAAGAAAGCAAGAAATAAAAACGTCTAACACAAAAAAAAAAAAGAAGAAGAAGAAGAAGAGGATAGTTATTCATGTATTTTTGCTTGTAAAAATTATGAGTGCTACTGCCTTCTTCTGAATTTTTGAGACCTAGATTGCTCTTGGCATAATCTGTCATTACCTTTTACAATTTTATTCACTGTTGAAGTTAAATATTACAATTTTTTCTAGCATAAATAAATGCATGATTTATTTATTTATCTCTTAATCTTTAATTATTTAGTGATAATGTGTATTTTGATATCAAGATAAAAAAATATTTGTATAATTTTAAATTAAGATATATATGAGTTTAAATTGAGATAAGATATTTTTTATTTTAAATCATAAAAAAAATAAGAAAGTTGGTAAGCCATAATTCTCAATCATAAATTCTAATTAATTTAAATTTATAAGACTATTTTTATATTAAATTTATAAAACTATTGATTTAGACCGTGTATGATTTTGATAGTATATAAGTTATATAATTTCTAAGATTTAGTGTGAGATGAAATTTTTTTTGTTTTGCTTAAATTTAGGATAACATTTATATATATTGAAAGATTGGGATAAATTTAATTTTGAAAATTTAAAATTTAAAAAATTAAATAATTTATTAAAATTATTTGATAAATAATTAAAATTTAAAAAAAAATCTTTTTTATCATTCAGATAGAATGTACATGTAAATTTTAAAAAATTTTATTTAATTGTATATTTAAAATTATCCTATGTGTCATTAAAATAAGTTGTATATATAAGATTACATGTAAGCAAATTTTATCAGATTTTTATGTATATTGTAATATAATATATTGTTTTTATAATTTCTTAATTTACTTTTTACATAAAAAAACAATATCAAAATTAAAGATTTTTACATAAAAAATTTTAGATTTCATTTATACTTAAAAGGTTTATTTACAAAGTCTATTGAAACATTATCACTTGGAGAATGCGTTTTATAATTAAAATATTAAAAATTCAATCATAAAACGTATTTGTCAATATGATAAGAAATTTCCAATCAAATTTTAAAATAAATATTAGATTTCACAACGTTTCACCGCTACGTCCATGGCTAATAAGTTTTTTTTTAATTTTTTTTTGGACAAATAATTTCTTGGATTTTTTATTATTTTCTAAAATTTTCTTGATTGTTTAAAGAATTCCTTTTGAATAGTTCTTTGAGCAAACATTTTCTTTAAAATTTGAGGTGTCTTCTAATGGAATAATAAGTCAAAAAGGTGAGAAACTCACTTCCATCAACATGCGTTGCAGAACAAAAATGGTTATTTCATTTGGCTTAAACCACAAGGAAAAGGAAAGAATGAAAAAGTATGAACATTTTCATATTACCAAACAAACAATGATGCTTACAAAATTGAATTTAAACACCAAATGTTATTTCTACATCTCTACCTAAACCAAACCTAAGTAGTGACTTGATAAAAGAAAATTGAGTACCTTCTTCTGCTTCCAATGGCGACAAATTGCATACCCAAACAACACCTAGAATCTGGCAGGAAGAGAATATACAATTCTAGCAATGCTGGACAGGGAGGGAGGATCCTTTACAATGAGAAGGCCAACTTCCACAAGAAGAGAAGATGTCTTGTCCCATACACAAGTAATCCGAACCAGAGAAGAATCTAAAGAAAAATTGAGTACCTCTTCTGCTTCCAATGGCAAAATATTACACACCTAAACAACACCTCGAATCTGGCAGATAGATAATATACATTTCTAGCAATGTTGGACGGTGGACATGGAGGATTCTTTACAAGGAGAAGGACAAGTTCCATAAGAAGAAGAGAAGATGTCGCGCCCCATTCACAAGCAATCCGAACCAGAGAAGAATTTCACATTGTTGAGATCCCTTTGCTATCTTACTAAAAGGCACAAATGCCTTGCTGATCACCATAAATAAAGATCGGTCAATCTACTATATACAAAGAATAAATTTTCAGACTGAGGTTTAAATTACAAAACCTGGAACTCCACAAAATCTAAGAGTTGCATTAGTAGGGTTATCAAACTCAAAGGTATAAGCTTGAATAGCATCTCTGTCGTTGAGCTACTCACACTCAGCTGTCCTTCATTTATGAAGTCCTTACTGGAAGCAATAGAGACATTTACAGATAATGAGCCTAACAAGTAGAAATTCAGAGACATGTAAGAGACACTGGGTCAAGTTGCTAAATGAAGCAAAAAAATCGGAGGGGAAAAACCCTATAATTTTATTATCAATTGAACTTACAATCATAGTTAGCCCATCCAATTCGTTGACGAGCAAGATCATAAACAAATATCTTATCTTTTAGGACAAGATCTGCAAAATCAATAAACCACAAAATGGTTAAATTCATCTTTAAGAAAGCAACAAAGAGGAGCAAATATTATAAATGAAGGACAAGATCTGCAAAATGGATAAACCACAAAATGGTTAAATTCATCTTTAAGAAAGTAACAAAGTGGAGCAAATATTATCAATGGTGTAGTGCAAAACGGCAGATGCAATTTGCTCAAACCCTCCATTCAATAACTGGGAGTGGAATCAAATTGTTTATTGCTCCAAACTTATATTCAATTCAAAGAAAACCATATCTAACCTCCTAAAATTGTTATTCCACCCGGAACCTTTTGGAAACCAATGCACCACATTGTAGCTCCATCCTGCAAAAACAAAATGATCCATTACACTTCATGCAACAGAATTTCCATTATCAGCAATCATTTCTACTTCATAACTTTGAGAGATGTTGAATTTAACAGAATAATTAGGTAGGACAACTTACGTAGAAACCAGAGAGTATAAGATAGTCTTCTGGTTTTAGCACCATTGATGCATCAGCGGCAAAATTTAGACTAACCGTAGGAAATATCTCATTTACACTGACCATAAAACAGATATCCATCTCATTTAAATAAATTGTAATTAGGTGTGGGGAAATGATAGGTAGGTGGAGAACAGAAAAGCACAGGAAAACAAAAAATTTCTCTGAAGAAAAACACTAGCATGAAATTGCTACAAAAAGATAAAGCTAGAGAATTAACCTGGTGGGGACTAGATAACACTGGTTTTCTTTAGAAATGATGGGAGTCACAGATGATGAAACAATAGCGGTTATCTGCAAATTCAACATGCAAGTCAACATCAGAACACATTAGTAGCAAAGTACTACAATATAACTAAATATCTTATGCTTTCAGGGTGGCAATCTCAAGAAGAGATGTTTGTATTCTATGCCACCATTAACTTTGCTTTACATTAAAGAAAATTGAAAGAATATTCTTACTTACAGCACTAACAAATGGATCATATGCCTCTTGCACAAGGTATGCCAAAGTTGTTCCGGAGTCAACAATAGTACCACGATTACTCGATGTCACAAAAACAGCTGGATCAATTTGCAGCAACTGTCCATTGACAGCGATGCTCTGTAGCATTAAATTATAATGGGGCCTGAAAATTTTAAATAAGGAAATGGTCAAACTTGCTGGAACTATGCCATATATTCCAAGTGAAACAGAAAGATCATATGTTTGCAAAAGAAATGTTTACACGGTAAAGACTGAGATGGTTCATGAAAACATCCATTCACCAACCAAAGAATAAATAAATAATAAGCATGTTGACAAAATCTACTTCACCCCTTCATAGACCTAAATTCCTTCCACTCCCACTATCAAAAAGAGTGGGAAAAATGATGTGGGATAGTAGACAAACCCAGCTTTTGCAAGATTAAGAGCAGCCTTGAATCCTGGAAAGTGTGGTAAGATAAGGAACATGCACAACAGTATCAGATACTGCCTTCCCCATAATAACATAAATTACAATCAGAGCATACTTTCAGACGTTAAAAACAACATATTAGAGCAAGAGCGATACAGAATTTCTAGAGGCGTAGTCAATGTGAATTGTTAGCAACACCAATCTTGCCTTTATGTTATGCCAACAAAGTCCAACCAGCAAACCACTAACTGCTGGGAGAATGAAGCATTAGCTCCTGATAAGGTTTAAGGTTTAAATAACAAAGAAATTCTTGATAGGGTTTAAGGTTTAAACAACAAAGAAACTTGCAGCAAAAGGTGAAAAGGCCTGAATGGCCAGCAAGGCACCAGTAAACTCCCTAGGTACCCAGCACTTGTTCTAATATGGAATAAAATTCAAAATAACCAACAGCATGTGACTCATTTAGACTGAAGGAATAAGAAAGATAAGATTATCTAATTGCAGCATGAACATATCTGACTTGCTTTACCAGCATTATTTACAATTTTTCCACTTAAAGAGAATAGAACTAAACCATCAGAGTGAAAGCAGCACCGACAAAGACAACAAAAGTTATGCAAGAAAGAGGGCATACTGTGATGGGACAAGCGGACTATAAACAATGCTGGGCTCCATAATCTCACCAAGAACCATTATACCCCCTCCACTGCCATCTCCTTTCAAACAATGTGAGAAAACTCTAGGTGTTATACCCCGTGATGACAATTGTGATATAACAGACAGATCACCTTGGCCAAAGCCAAATATTCCATCCACAGCTTTACCTGTCGTAGTTAAGTCACCAGACTGATATGTGCTGCACCTGTTTCCACACCATGTCCATAGGGGAATAAGTAAATAACATAGTAAATTCAGATTAACATAAGACAAACAGCTATTTAGAATTTAAGATAATTAAGATACTTATTTGATTAAAGACATAGTCAAATGAGGAAAAAAATACGCAAAATTGATTTGTTGCAGATGGAAGGTACCATGTGCAACTTACATGACCAAGTTTACTTTCCTTCCTCCATGGTCAAATCAAGTGCACTAATAGAACTCCACATTAACCTCATTCTAGGTGCTCAATCACTTATAATTGCCTGGTATCCAATCCATTTTCATGGCATTTAAGCATTTTAATTTTATCGTCCATTGTTGTATTTAAGGATCACACCAGACTTACACTGATTGATGACATATAAACTTTATCTCAAAAGAAGAATTTCATAATAGACTAAGATGGTTGGGCCCTTATTTTTATCATTTTTCTTCCTCGTCTTTCATTTATCTTAATGGTTCTTTCCAATCTTATATCAGTCGCAAGAGCAAATCCCCAATGAGTCATGGAAGCTCACCCAAACACAATGAGAGCCGAAGAGTTGGCAATCAAAGACTGTCCGAAAACAGCGTCAAAATACAACATATCAGATACATAATAACCTGATGTTCCACTTTCATCTCCATACTTGAAGGAGTAACTGCACTGATTAGTCTGAGAGCACTGAGTTGCAGTAGTTTGAAATTCTGAAAAACACAATGGATCTGAACAAGAAACCAGCCTAGCAGATGATGAACTTGCAGTGTCAAATAAACTGAGTTGAATCTGTACAATGCATGACATAACAAGTTAGCAATTACATTTTCGATCGTCGTTTTCATTGTAAAACTTATCAAATTATTGAAGTAAAGGAAAGGGACTTTACTCCGAGTTCACTGGATTGGGGACAATCAATGCAAGAACTGCAGGTGACCCATAATATGTCGCTCCCAGTGTCGATCTGCACATTGAATTCTCTAGGAGGAGATCCAAGTTTCACCTTTGTAAAATAAAGCCTAAACAAAAACAAAAACAAAGGATTGAAGAACAAAACCAATGTCGCTATCTACATTTCTATACGTTACCAATTCCATTTCCATATTAAAGGGAGGAAAAGCAAAAACAACTCAAGAGAACAAAGACAAAATTCAAAGAAAATTTTAAGCAAAAGGAAGACAAGATTTCATCTTCAGCGGTCAAAAGAAGCGTAAAGATGAAGCTGGAAACAAAGTAAATGATTAAATTCATAAAAAAAAAAAACTCATTAATGCAAAACCTTAGAAACTGAGAGCAAGAAATAAAGAAACAAAAAGGGTGAGCCAAAATTACCCGACGAGGAAGGGATCGGAGGAGCCTTGAACAGAGAAGTCGACGACACCAACAAGGAGACCCTGCAAGATTCGAGAGTGTCTGAGTTGGTCTCGAGCTACGAGTTGACTCAACTCAACTCGCTTGTTCAAAGGAAAAGCCCTCTCCAGTGGAATAACAGCACAGTAAACCACCGACAAGAGTGCTAAAAATCCCAAGATCAGCTGACTCAAAGCCCGCATTTTCCAAAGGTTTGGAGAAAATCCAAAAGATGGGTTTTCTTTCTTTTTACAAAGAGAGATCGAAATAAAAAGATCGATCTTGTTTGATTCTCTGCATTGAGATAAAAAGAGAGAGAAAAGAAAAAACCAGACTGTGAAGGCTTAAGAGAAAGGAGTTAGACTGATCAATTACGAGCTAAATTGGAGGTTAAGAGGAATTATGCGGAAAGACGAAAATATCCTTCAATTTGTAGGGGCTGGTAAATTCAGATGGCAATGGTTTTTTTTGGTCTTTTTCTTTGCCAGTTATTCAGTTGGCAATGATTTGGTGGTAAATTTCTCGGTAGTTATGGTATGCATACATCGATTGGTGGATTTTCTTTTTTTCACTTCAATTTTAGATGAAATTATACGTAATTACACTTTAAATTTATATATTATCCGGTATATATATTAATTAATTAATTAATTTATATTTATATTAAAAATAATATTTTATTAATTTTACATCGAATTATATTAAAATAAATTTGTACAATATTAAATCAAATTTTGAAATGAACAAAAATCTTCTCTTAACTTAATCGATTATCATCTTTGATTGCACCTTAATGTTTATGTCAACAGTATTTTAATTATCAAGTCATCAATATTCACTCATAATTTTGATATTTAGACTAATTAAATTTAATAAAAATAAAATAAAAAAAGAAAAAAATTGTTAAGAGTTCAAAACATTACATATCTAATTTATTTATTTTTTAATTTCATAAATGATGATCTAATTTGAAAGTAAAACTTTTAATTCAACTTACAACAAACTTTATTCTCATCAAACCAAAAATTATATCAATAATATAAAATTAATTAAATTAAAGAATGTGATGGTTTGGATGAAAGGAAAATGCTAAGAACAGGAGACATGTTATAAAGTTGGCCTAAATTCTTTGATGGGTACAATGAGTATTCATTGATCTATGATTGAGTCTGAGGTGACTTATGTGTTTTACGAAAATACCCTTAGGACAATGGCCGAGGTCTCCCAGACATTAGTGCAAAAATTGTCAAATTTTTTATTTAATATTAATAAGGAATATAAAATTTATTTTTTTCTTACATAATAGATATAACATATTTGATAAATCGGTTGATAAGATATTAAATTTTAATTTTAATGATTAAAATTTATTTTTTTAATAATTTTAGTATAAAAAATATGTTTAAAAAAATATATGCATATAATTGTAATTTAAATATATGTTTCATATATTTACAGAAGCTGGATATCCGATTGAGACTTGACATGGATTTTCTGTCATTATTAAAGGGCAGCCATGAATAAGCAAATTACTAACATCAAGCAGCCCCGCTCGGAATTCTAAGCTCACTGCTTTTAAGTGAAACCTACTACAAAATATGTTTTAATTAAAAATAATATCGATTCAAATCAAGTTTAATTTAATCTTTTTAAATGTTATATAATATTATAAAAATTTAAAATTTAATTTGAATTGATTTATCATTTGTTAATTTTTATATATTATTTTAATATAAAATTTTAATATATTTAAGTATATTTAATATAAAATTATTATTTTTATTTTATAAAAATTTAAAATATATATGAAAAATATTTAATTTGGTTTGATTTGAGTTTTTTAAAGTTTTTACTTTTCAATTCAATATAATATATATAATTAATATTTAAATTTAATTAGAATAAAATAAAAAAAATTTGAATCAAATTAAATATTATAATTTTAAATCAATTTTTAGATTTTTCAATTTTTTTTCTTACCCCTATCTTTAATAAAGGTGAAGATCAACCACGTTTTCCTTATGAAAAATAGTTTTGCTTTTATGGTTGAAAACCCTTTACTAAGGGCAACAAACTATTCTTTAATCTGGATTTTGATGCTTATCTGTTTTTTTTTTTTTTAAAGGTAACTCTTTGTTTATATAAAAAAAACTATGGAACGATGAATGAATTATTAGTTCAATGATATTAGAATCGCTCAATATTAAAAATTTTAAATTTTAATTTTAATTATAATAATGAAACAACTTAAACTCGAATTTGAGAAACAAGCTTTTTTTATTTATTTTAGAAGGATACACATTGGTTAATGATGATAATCACATCTTACTTGGTGCTAGATATATAAAAAATCTATCAATGCAAATTATAAAAAAAAAAATTTGAAAACTTCGGGTTGTTTGGCAATCCGAAGTTGAGATATTGACTAAAGAAAAAGATAATATTTTTTATTTTTGATAAGTGAAAGTGTTACGAATTAAAATAAATTTTAAATTTATACGATTTTAAGTTTTGAAAATAAATTTATCTGATTTCTTTGTCAAGGATTGTGATTAAAAAGCTTTGATATTAGGTTAGATATAAAGCTTGTGGGAGTGAAAATAGTCAGAAACGAAAAGAAGGAACAAAGGAAACAATTGTACATGTTCAATGGAAATATGTCCTAAAAAGATACTCGAAGACTAATGTTTTGAAACTTTGTTAGCTTTTCATTTTCAGTCGGGATATTGGGCAAAGGGGAAAAAGATTGCCGCGTTTGACAAAATTAAGGGGCATTGCTCACCTCACAGCCTTGTGTGCCATAATTTAGAAGGTTTGTTGTCTACCACTTATTTTTCCATTGGAAAATGGTTATAAACTAATTATTGCTCTATTTTGGATGGCTATGAAAATATATTTTATTATATCATCACACCGTTGTATTATTAAATTTTTAATATTTTATGTAATAGTATGAAAAGAAAAATATAAAGATAAAAATTTTAAAAAATAAATTGATGAAAAACATTTTTTTCTTTTTATAAGTGTACTTATTAGAAAGATAAAAAAATTAAAAGAAAATATAATTTTCTTTCATTCATTATTTGATAAAATTAAAAATGAAAAAAATTTAAAAATTACTTGATTTTATCATTATAATTTTTTTAAATTAATATAAAAAATCTAAATATAATAAATAATTTTGTAAATATGTAATACATTTAACACCTCTCTCAATTTTTTTTTAATTTTGAGTGATTTATTTTTATTAATGAATGTAAAAAATATAAACTTTCTTATTTTTTATCCAAAAATTTCCAATCATTTATTTTTTTAACTACATCAAGCATAATCTAATACTTCAATTTCAAAACGACGTTAACGACGTTAACGCCAATGTTTCTTTCTCATAAAATAGAAACATTAACGGTAAATTTCCCGTTTGAATATGACAGCGTCACTATTAAGGTGAAAAGCAAAATTACTGCGTCATTCTTAAGCTAAATCCAAGTCGGTTAAACAGTCCCCCGTACCGCTGCCACCATATAACCTTGTCCCCTAATCACAGAAAAAGGAAAGGAAACGGATTTGTGATTTCCCTTATATTCCATCTTTTCTAGAACTTCATGGCTGACACCGCCGCAGACTCCGCCACCACCTCCGCCGAGGTTCCAACGCCACAAGAAACCAAAAAGGCCACCGAGACGCGAACAAGCTGGGCTGATTTAGAAGACGAAGCTCCGGAGGAACCGAGCGCTTCCTCAACATCGGAAGAAAAAGGCGCGCCGGAACTCGAAGTTGAAAACCTCACAATCAACGAGAACAAAAAGATCAACAAGTTCCTCGACGAACCCGAAGATTCCAACATCAAAGCCGTATAAATCACTGAACCAAAAATTTTCAGCTTTCGCTTCATAGTTTGACTGAGATTTAGGGTTTTAACTTTTGTAAGTTTTTGTTTAATTTGCTTAGGTTACATCAAGGGATACACCTTACACGTCTGCATTGACATTTGAGGAATTGAATTTGTCACCAGAATTATTGAAGGGGTTATATGTTGAGATGAAATTTGAAAAGCCTAGTAAAATTCAAGCTATTAGTTTACCAATGATTTTGACTCCCCCTTACCTGGATTTAATTGCTCAAGCTCATAATGGTTCTGGAAAAACCACTTGCTTTACGGTTGGAATGCTGTCTCGTGTCGATCCCAATATAAAAGCTCCTCAAGCACTTTGCATTTGTCCCACAAGAGAATTGGCTATTCAGGTTAAGTTGTTGGAATTTTGAATTTTCGAGGTTTTAATGAAATTTGGATTTTGGTTTTGGTTTTGATGATAAAATTTGGGCTCATTTTTGCAGAATTTGGAAGTGCTTAGGAAGATGGGGAAGCATACTGGGATAACTTCAGAATGTGCTATTCCAATGGACAGTACTAATTATATTCCAATTAATAAACGGCCACCTGTTACAGCTCAAGTGGTTATTGGTACTCCTGGCACTATTAAGAAGTGGATGTCGGCGAAGAAATTGGGTGTGAGTTATGTGAAGATTCTTGTGTTTGACGAGGCTGATCATATGCTGGCTGAGGTAACCTTTGTTTTGCTGGTTTATTTGCTTGAGGTTGTGATGGAATTTAGAATTATAATTATCTTGTTTTTAGTATTAGGAAAGAAAAAAACACTTTATTTCTATTTAAAAATATAAGTAATGCTATTCTTTTGGAACAATTTGGCACTTTGCTTGTCTATATATGAACTTATGAGTATCTTAAGGTCAGCTGTATGGGTAGATATATAATGTATTACTTGTGTTTATTAGTGAAGCTTTTTATGTATGTGAGAAGGCATCTTGGGACTTATCTTTCTAGTGGTATCTAGTATTTATAGCTGCCTTAACAATTTGTTTGCATCGTCCAGAACTAACTTTGCAACATCCAGTGTGTAACTTTTTGGATTTTAGGTGATGTGTTCAGAATTTTTACCATATTGCTTTGACTTTTATTCAGCTTATTGGAATATTTTGGCCTTTGAGTATGGTTGTGGGAGTTGCTTGGGTAAGTTTTGAGGAACAGTAATACAGGATCCTTAAAGCATGATGACAAGACAAGTAAGAACAGGAAGGGGTGATAAAACCATTTAAATTAGGTGAATGGTAGGATTAATGTGCCATTAATTAATTTCGTTTCCTCTTTGCTATCAAGCATTCCAAAAGATCTTTGTTTATCGTATTCATTGTATTCTCTGTTTTGGGAATGTGTGTTTGCAAGGGAGCTTTGAGGAGGATTGGAATGGCTTTGTTTTTAGACAATTGATTTTGAAAGGATGGACATTATTTTAATTATGTAGTTCAATCATATAATCGAACCGGTTGAGAAAATTTCATGCTTAGAGGAATGTGCTATTGATCATTGATTTGCTCATTTACATTTATTTGCTGCAGGATGGATTTAAAGATGATTCCTTGAGAATAATGAGGGATATTGAAAGGATGAGTTCTCACTGCCAGGTTTGTATTAAAGATGTGTTGTAAATGTTATTTGGATCTAGGATGTGATATGTCAACCTTTTTCTACATACAGTCTTAACATTTCTTGACCTAGAGATTGTCAGAAAGATACTTAATCAATATTTTCTATATAGTATCTTAAGATTTCTTTATCTCGAGATTGTTGGAAAGATGCTCCTTCTACTATTCTTTATCAATACAGATGAATCACATGCCGAATAACATTGGAAATGACATAAAATTGGTGGTCTAAGGTATGGCGACAAAAAGCCTATACTTGGATACTGTTCAGAATGAAGCATGACATGAATTATAAACTAATTACTCTGCTTGTTGGGTAGATATCCAATTTTTTTGACGAATGCCCATTCACTGAAATTGTTTACATCTTGACACTATTTGACTCGAATATGTATTTTGTTGTGTATAAAGGGCTAGCCTATGTGGGTAAGAAAGCAGGGTTATCATCATGACTTAGTTGCATTCTTAGTATTTGGATAGAAATGACTGACTGAATGCTTGGTTTTGAATCAATTTCAAGGTTCTCCTGTTTTCTGCCACATTTAATGAGACTGTCAAGAATTTTGTATCAAAGATAGTAAAGAGAGATCACAATCAACTATTTGTCAAGAAGGAAGAACTATCATTGGAGTCAGTGAAGCAGTACAAGGTGAATGTTCCAGATGAACTTTCCAAGGTTATGGTGATTAAAGAGAGAATTTTTGAATTTGGAGAGCGCCTAGGGCAGACAATAATATTTGTACGCACAAGGAATAGTGCAAGCATGTTACATAAGTCACTTGTGGACCTTGGTTATGATGTTACCACAATTCAAGGTGCTCTCAAGCAAGAAGACCGAGACAAGATAGTCAAAGAGTTTAAAGATGGTTTGACTCAAGTCCTCATTTCAACTGACCTTCTTGCACGGGGTTTTGACCAGCAACAGGTACCTCTTCCCCTGATTCCCCTCAGTTGCCTGGCTGTGTACAAGGTTTGTCATCCTGATATTGTATCTTTCTGCAGGTTAATTTGGTCATCAATTATGATCTTCCTGTGAAACATGACAATCGTACGGAGCCTGATTGTGAGGTTTACTTGCATAGAATTGGCAGAGCAGGGCGTTTTGGCCGCAAGGGTAGGTTTTTGAATCAAAATGTGATTTTACTTTAAAGGTTAATACTTGAGTTGAACCGTCTTCATCCCTCGTTAGGAGTGTTAATCATTGCTTCCTGATACCTGATAAACCTGACTGGAGCTAGGTATATGGTTCTATTATGTTAAGCTTTTTAAATGATGTCCCTATGTTTTGATTTTTGGTAGACAACATGTTCATTTTGATGCCTTTCTACAGTTGTTTATTTCTTTTAACTTTTGTGTGTGATATTTACCTAGTGAGAACTGGACTTGTTTTCGGTTCAAGCAACAACCACTTGTTTGGGATGGGTTTTCACTTTATACTATTTAATGGACATTCGAGGTAGAGCACATTATTCAGAGCTATTTCTATCTGATTTACAGGAGCTGTGTTTAACTTGCTCTGTGGCGATATGGACGAAATGATAATGTCCAAAATCGAAAATCATTTTGGCACCAAAATAGCAGAGGTAAGCCCTCCCGTCTATGCTGGTGCATATCTTGTCCTTTTTCTTTTATGCTTTTCATTTCATCTGATTGCTTTTCAAATGTTATCTGGGATGCAGGTTCCTGACTGGAAGAATGAGGAAGACTTTAAAGCTGCTCTAAGATCAGCTGGCTTATTGTAAACAAATCAAAAGAAGATAAGATGAATATGTAATTCTGCATCCTTTTGTTACTCTTTCAAAGCTGATGGTCTACTGAAATATACATATATATATATATATATATTTGTATATATATTGAAAAAGAGAAGTAGGTGTTTGGATTTAAATGTTAAATTTCTTAAACGTTATTTTTTTGAGGATGATAATATAAATCAATTGAATTAGATTTTGGTATCAAGTAAAAAGGTTTTCCGATTTATCATTGCAAGTGGACTAACAAGATTTCAATAATGACATTAAAGAAATGGTTAAAAATAGTGAAGGAACTCTTTAATTATTTATTTTTTTAATTAAGTCTTTATATTCGGATTGTATCTAAATAAGTTTTTATTTAACAAATTTTTTTTATATGAAGGTTTATTTGGCTATAAATTAAAGATTAAGTGTTTTATTAGGTAAATAAATTATTAAAGAGTTATTTGAGTGTAAATTAAAAATTAAGAGTTTATTTGAATATGATAAAAATGTAAGAATTTATTTAAACCAAATAGTAAAGTTTATGAATTCTTTTTTTTTTTTATATATAATTTTAGCATTGAATTTAGGAATTTATGACGAAGCTAACAAGGTCACAGATAATCAAGGTTAATCTCAAGAAAAAGAGTTCATAATTTAGCATTCACATATACAAATAATTTGATTGGGAGCAAGGTATTGCAATTAATTCAGGGTCAAATTGACAAAATTAGTTTTCTAATCTCAATGTTCCTTAATGAAATAAAATAAGAAAAATATAGTAAATTAATGTCTGATCAAAGCACAAGCTCATCAAGATCAGACAATGGAAACCTCAGAATCGCAGCCAATTTCTATCCTGAAACATGCATAGACGAGAAAACAAAGGCTTTCCCGCCTGCTATCTTCAATGGTTTCACTATCTCCATATATTTTTGCCTCAATGCAATCTCTTTACTCATAAATAAATCATCCGTAATCAATCGATTGCCATCATCTCCTGTGCTGTCTCTACATTCCTTGGCCCATAACATGCACGATCCGAATCAATCCCATCACAGCTTTCGTATTTTTAATCAATCCCATCACTTCGTTATCATGTAAAATCTCTTTCAAATTATTCTTGTTCCCTATATTCACCATTACAAACCGTGACTGCTTGTCTTTTACCGATTTCATCTTCAATCTTTGTGCTTCCTGTAACAAATAACCCCGAAGCTCTTCTTTCATAGAGCCATGGCTTAATAAACCCTTGATAAAACTTGTTTGGGGCGGTTTTATGGATGGTATTTTGAAGCCTCGAGCTGTGCAGAAAGGGTTGTGATCCTTTGTCCAACCAAAAACACTTGAGCCGACCCTTGTTTGCAAGAGTATCACGGCTAGGTCGGCTCCTGGTTTTTCAAACATGCAAAATTTCAAAGGCATTGGAGTTCCAAAGTTCCTTCGTAAATTCAAACTCTTTGAACTCTCATTCTCTACGGTGTGATACGAACCGGAGGCCATGAATTCATTGACGACTAGGTTCCTACCTTGCACACGCAACGAGTCTTTCACATAATCAGCATCTGTGATTTTGATTCAAAGTTTAATTTTGACCCGAGATTTTGATTTTGATTTCAACATTGGCAGAGCTTTTGTTGTGAATAACTTGCCTGCTCGTGTCACTGACGATTGTGTCGCCCTTGGCGATGTAGACAAGCCATAGATCGTCTTGTTCTTGCAGGATGATCTTGACTGATCAAGGTTGTTTAAGAGCAAGATTCTGTTGAACAATCTTCATTTTTTTTTTCTTTTAATGATTTTCGTGAACCTAAGGGGAGGTTTCATGTCAGGCAATTAGAACTTAGAAGCCTCGTCCAAGGGGAAACAAGGGGAAAACTTTAGATGAAATTTTTTGGTATAGTTTATGAAATTTTTTATTAAAAATTATGAAATAAAATTAAAAATTAAAAGATTTTAGTGTATAAATTAAGTAAAATTTTTTTTAAAAAATTGATTTTCTTTACATAAATATTTTTAATAAAAATATTATTAAATTTTAATCTTTAAATATATAAAAATTAAATTTAAATTATAAATAATACTTTTAATAATTTTTCATTGATCTACCGATTTATTGTTTTAAAATTTTTATTAAATATTTTTATAAAAAAATTTCACAATTTTCATCTAAAAATTTGTATGTTTTGCGCCGTTCAGGGACGCATGTCCAAACCCAATAAAAATCACCCACGTGTAAACAGAATGGTTAAAATAAAAAAGAAAACAAATAATATTTCCTATGAAAGAAACAATTTACTTTTTCTTTTTCTTCGTGGAAGACTCAAATCAATCAAAGGTGGTTTTTTTTTTTTTTTTTTTGGTTTCGATTGATTGGGTTGATTGATCATCCAACGACCTATACGCCGCCCTCTTCCGAGCTATGTTCAAGTTCTGGTACTTTTCTTTGTTAACTCTTTTATCTCTTTTGATTAATTTTCTTGTGATTTTTTTGGATAATCGGTTTCGATTTATTCGCTTCTGTTTTTAATGTTTTGAATTTCGATATCCAGGGCCTAATTTTGGGGTTTTCTTTTTTTTCTTTTCTGTGATGCTGGTATTTTTCAATTGCCTGCAAATTTTGACTAATTTCACTTAGATTTGTGATTTTATTTGAACTTCGTTTAGAGTTTCTGTGAAATTCATATAATTGCGGATTTGTTTGATTTTTAGGGTTTATTATGTCATTTAATCCGCATTTCCTTGGAATTTTAAGGTATATTGTATATTTAGAATCACCAGTTACCATTTTTTTGGGTGTTGGGAGGCTGTTTGATCATCAAAGACTAAAATTTATGCTAAAGAACAATTGGGTCATTGTAATTTATAGTATAAAACATGTTTTAGTTGGATGAGAAATTGTAACTAAACCAAAAGTGCTCAAACTACTTCTTACTTTTGTTTGTTATTTAAAATAGAATAAAAGAGAGGTGCTCTGTACACATGAAGGAGATGAAGGTATAAAAACTAACAGTAGCAGTTTTGAATAAGCATAATGTGGGAATCATTATCACTTATAACGATATTTGTTTTCATGAAGTTAGATTTAGGGATGAGCATCTCTGAATTGCTAAACATGCTAGGGCAATTCACAGATGTGGACTTGTTTTAAGTATTTTGGTGTTATTACCTAGTCAATTTGGTATGCACCTTATGTTGGATTTCAATGGGGTAATACTGTCAAATGCTTGAGAAATTCCATTAATAAAAGTTGTGTGGGTATATAAAAGTTTTACCGTAGTTGTACTTGTGCAATAATGGTCAAAAGTTAATCACGATTGTGATCTTTTTAACTTCATTTACAGTTTTCACTCAAATACAATTTATGACATGCATATTGGTTTCACTAAAATTTTGATCATGTTGCAGGGGTTCACAGGAGCAACAAGCTCAGCCACACCCACAAGAGGTTTCTTCGCATTCTTGGTATCCTCCTTCTGTAGTTGGCTCCCCCAATGCTTCTCAATCTATGACACCAAGTAGCAGTGCATCTAACAGCTTCAACTTACAGAGGCCTGCAGATCGTCCACATTCTCCCTCACCTGTTTCACCTGCTGAAGCTGCAGGAATCATTGCTCTTCTAAAGGACAAAAGGTAAGGCGTCTGGTTCTTGCACTCGATCTTGCTATTGGTAAAGCAATCTTCATGTCCTCTTCTAACAAAAATTTAAAATTCTAATTCCTTATTATTTTTGTGCATTACTACAAATGAATTATGCTCTTTTATTTATTTTGTCATTTTTCTGTTTTGATTATTTGCATTTGTGGCTTCAGAAATGTTGGGAACTTATTGAAGGAAAAATGCGTGTTTTTCTTTAGAGCGTATCTCAATTCCTAATCACTTTCTTATTTTCTTAGTGTTGATGAATTACGGAAGCTTTTGTCTGACAAGGATTCGTACAATCAGTTCTTACTATCAGTTGACCAGGTTAAAATTCAAAACAATGTAAGTAGCAAAATTGGCCTGTTTTATTTGATTTTACCTTTTCAAAGTAAGAATTTTGCATGTTGTCTGTCCTTTTGCACTATGTACCATGTTCTTCGTTTGTAGTCCTCTCCTCTGGTCTCAAAAATTCTGATGGTTTGTTAGGCCATAGCGTAAACAAGGGTTGTGGTTAACCAGTGGGTTTGGTGAGATCGGTTGTCTATTGCTGACCTCAATATCAAGAGTATAAATAATGGCTATTCAGATTGTTGACTCATATTGCTAGTTTTTGTATGCTGGTGTTGCCATGTCATATGCCCAAAAGCTGATACTTTAGGGGCTATGAAGACAAGCCATTATTAGCCTAAAAGTGCATAGCACTAAGGAGCTAGGGTCTCATAAAGTTTTGATTTTTTAGGAAGTTAGTGGGACTATGTTCCTGTTTATAAGGGATTATTCGGCAGTGATTACTAGGACTATTTAAAAGACATGGAAAGGAAGACTTAACTCTAAATACTTAAGCAAAGATGATGTCAGGGTTATATTGGTATTGGAGATAATCTTCTGTTAAAATTTAATCAGGATTAAACTGGTAGTGGCTAGCCTGTCAAATTCTGTTAGCTGAATCTTTTTGGCTCACCCTTGTTTCGTTCATTTGGGTGTGCTTTTAAATAGGAGTACCATGCATCACCAATTAGGACCTTACTCTGTTCTATTTTAATGTAAACTGCACATACTGTTCCAGTTCCTTGTTGGTATCATGATGTGGTTTCTCTTTTGGCTATCTGATGTTGGAATACCATTTGATTGAACTACACATGCATGCAACAAGAAAACCATGTTTGTCGTTACTGTGTATTTCATCATTTTGTTTGCTTTTTACTCTTTCTTGATAACTTTTACCAGATAAGAGATGAACTTCGCAAGGAGACTTTGCAGCTTACTAGTAAGTTCTTATTCCACAATATTTATGATAATGCCATAAATTTCATACATAGAAATGTGCACAGGTAGACAATTGCCAATTTATATATTTTTTAATAAACAGGGAACAATTTGGATAAAGAACCACAAATAATGGAGCTAAGAAACCAGGTGAGGCATTCACAACATCTTGTATTAATATTTTTGTCATTGATTAATGTCAGTATATCAATTCCAAAACCTTTTTTTTTTTCTCTTTTACGTGTACACAGTGCAGAATTATCCGCACAACAGAATTGGCAGCTGCTCAGGAAAAACTAAATGAGCTTGAGAGACAGAAAGAAGAGACTTTGAAGTTCTACTCCCCTGCATCATTTACCGATAGGCTTCAAGGTACATATAGTTTACTCCTAAGGCTCAGGCTTGAGATCATTGATGCATAAGAAATAAAGGATGGTTTTTCCTCTTTGCAGATGCTATGAATAAGTCAGAAGAGGAATCAGAAATTGTGCACAGGCAGCTCCTTGACAGGGAGATAGATCTAGGGACTTTTGTGCAGAAGTACAAGAAGCTCCGGACTAGTTACCACCGGCGAGCTCTAATTCATCTTGCTGCTAAAACTTCTCAAATTGGATGATGAAAACTCCTGGAGATAGTTATTGATTGTATTTGTATACCTTTATATTGAGAGGCTGTTGCTTGTTCTTGCTTGGTGTATGAAATTCATATGTTCTCGCTTTCTTTGCCAAAAACCCAAATAAACCTTTGAACTTTTTCCAATCAATTGTGTTTAATACGATCTTTCCACTTTGTTTTTGTTCAGCTGGATTGAGAAGAGCCAATCGTTCCTCTTATGCTAAACTTGAAGCTATTAGAATCTAAACACGCAACAAGTTAAATACTGTGGAACCTGAATTGACAGTTCCATAGCAAACTTGTTGCCTTGAACCCGTTTATCCCAAATTCCAACGCGAAGCTTTTAAATGAAAAGCTTAACTGCTAACAGATGGGAAATCAGTTAAAACCCAAAAAGAGTCTGATTTTTCTTTTAGTTCCCATGACAAAGGAACAGCCGGGGAATGCTGAAAAGAAAGAGACTACAAATAGCGAAAAAGCTAGCTTATAGTCGAATGATGACATTGAAGCAGAAAAGAACCAACCATTGAAATCCAAAAGGAAAGAGGACATATTGCCATGGACAATCACAATATCTTACAAGATTATTATTATTTTTTACGTAGCTAATTGACAATAAGTTGAAAGGTTCCTTCAATTTGCCCTGTCTTAAGGAAGGGACAATGTCCCTTTTGAGAGGATCACATTTGGGTTTTCTTTTTCATTGCGAAACGGAGACATTGATACAAAGCTCAATGATCTTTTGAACTTGGAAATGGGCTATCTATCCAGGTTGGAAGAAATGAACATGGGACAACTTTTTTCCTTTAAAAATAGCTTTGTTTGTGACTGTTATACTTGTTGTAATTTGTAGGGGAAGAGAGAGCTTTCCTCTCAGTGAGTCTCTCAACTTCGTGATAGTAGGTATATGAAAACATCATTTATTCATCACATCTACATTCGAATTATTCTTCTTTCCTCAAAGTTGGAAAAGAAACTCAAATGATAGCCACTTGAATCTGCAATGAAAATGCTTGTATTAGAAATTTAAATGTCTAAGGATCCTTTGGACGTGTGATGGAAACATTCCCAACCATATTATGAGTATAATTGAATCTTTTAAATCATAAAATGGCATCATGGAATTGTGGAAATCCCTCCATCATGCATCCAAATGGGTCTTAATTCTTAAAAACATTATAAAATACCCTTTGATTACTCGACGTTCTTTTTAACAATTAAACGATAATATTTCACTTACAATTTTTTTATTATAATATTATAATTAGCCAATCATAATAAAAAATTATGTAAAGACCTATTATTATAAAAAATTTAATAGTTTCGAGAGTTTTTCTTTATCTTCGAAATAAAATTTCAAAATAAAATTTCATCAACCAAATTTATTTATTTTTTTTACCGAAACAATAATTCTATTCCATAAGCATCCAAAATTTGAGGAATATGTTTTACATAGTTCACTATATACCCAAATTAATTACTTTCTAATGGAATTCCACTTTCGTGGTGGTTCCAAGGTCATCCCAGCTTACATATTTTTGACATACATATATAAATCATTGTATTAATTTTTTATGTAACTCTAGATTTTATGATTGGATGATCATCAAATGTAATTAGGAAATTAAACAAAACGTGAAATTAGTAGTAACAAAATTATATGATGGTATTCAAAATTTCTGATTCGATTTATCATTTATGGATGTTGATAATTGATGACATAATGATATGACATAAGCATGACATAAAAAATAAATACTAAAGTGTCATGATTTAAAATTTTAATAATAATTATATATAAGTTTAACAAAATTAAAAAAATATTATTCATATTTTTGTGTCCATATGAATTATAATATGTAATTTTTATATAAAATATCATATAAATATATGAATTGTAATATTTTACATGATATAAATATACGAATTATCATATCTAGTTGATATTACAGTATTAATTATTACATATGATCTTACAACTAAAAACAGCTTACTATGATTCACAGTCACGTTCCCATATTGCCAGCACTGGTTCCTACACAAAGTTATCCCACCCCTTTATTTATTTATTTTTTATGAATTAAACCAATCACTTTCTGCCACCTCAAGGAAAAGTCGACCAAATGAAATGGCAAAGTTGCAGCATATAGAATTCACTATCATATGCATGAAATTAATGTTAATGATGCTATTATAACAATTGTTCTTTTGGCAAAAAAATTATTGGTCTTTTTTTTTTTTTTTTTTTTATAACAATGAAAAACCCTTGTAAGCCGTAAGTAAATTTCAAATATTGTAAAAACACACAAATCCTAGAAAATTTATCTTTAATTTAGATAACAGAAAAAATGATTATTATTTTATATTTATACTCCGAGTTTTTAAATTTTACGAATTGATTCAATAATTAACTTGTGTCAGCTTGAATTTTATCGATTTTTTTTTATCAAACTAAAAATTTGAAGTTGATTAATTTAGATATGAGCATTTATTTAGAAAAATTAACTTAATTATTCACATTGCATTCATGCTTTTTTCTATCCCACCTTCAAAACATGCTCATCAAAAGCATTTCTTAAACAAGTCCTTAAAATGTGTTGTTCCTGTATGGGAATTTTTTTTTCTCTTTTTTTTAATAAATTTGATAATTCGTATTTTTTATTGTATAAAATACTGATAATTCATATATTTATAACATATTTTATATCAAAATTACGTGTTACAATATATATCAATATAAAAATATGACATATATGTTTTTTTATTAAATTTATATATAATTTTTGTTAAAATTTTAAATTGTGTCATTTTTTTATATTTTATTCGTATAATTTTCGTTTTATATTAACATGTCATATCTTAGATTGCTTGACCTACTTTTTTAACTTGTTTGTTTAGGCATAAGATTTTGCATCGCATTTTACCGCATAATTCGCATCCATTTGATTCCCATCATAATCTATACCTACCTTTTCTCTCAACTTTTCTTTCTTTCACATGAGAAAATGCTTTTGTTTTTTGAAGTTCTACAAAGGACAAAACCCTAAGTCAAGTCCTTTTCTATTTCATTTGTGTGAAACCCCCTTTTCTCAGCTCTCAACATGTTCTTTTTTCACAAATTGTTAAAAAGCAAACCACTGTTTTAACAGAACTCCCACTCCTTAAGGTCCATGGTCACAAGAAAATTTAATTTTTAGAGAGTAAAAGGGTCAAAAAGATATCTTATTATAATTTCATAGTATAAATTAAATTTTCTTATATATATATATGAAACTGACGCATTAAGTTTCATAATTTCAATTGAAATAAAAGGTAGGAAATAGTTCTCATGCAAAACTTCTCCTCCACGGCAGCAAATGACCTCCAATGAAACCGGATGATGATAGCAACTTGGGTGACTTTGATAACCCAAATTTGAACATCCACCTACATTGAAATTACCTTTCATAATACGATTTAATGTTGTGTCGCTTTCAACGAGTTGTAGCGATATATGCTCCAAATATATAAGATTCTGATACCTATGGTGATCGGCATTACATTTAAATTATGAAGATCTTGAATCTCTTTGTAAGCCAGACCATGTCATTTTCCAATTTGTCATACTTTAATGGCGCATAAGATAATATGAATACATTTTCCTGATAGGCAAACCTGGAACCCACCAAAAACCACAGTGCTGCCGGCAACCCTACAACTATATTTTATTGTTTTCAACGGCTGGGTATTTTATTCTACTTAATACTATATAAATATAACACTAAAAGGAGATTATACATTAATTAGGTTTTTGTGGGTTTTTTTTACTCTTTAATTATATATTAATCTCATTTTAAGTAATTTTGGTTTTTAAATGGTTGATCAATTTGTGTTTTTGGAATAGGAAAAAAGATATATCTTCATTTTGTTCTTTGATTGATGTGCTCCTTATGTGATTCATGTCTCCTTTCCATTATGAGAGGTTGAACATGTGATTTTACAGTCAAATTAATCAGAAAAAAAATGGACTCTTGCTACACATTTTAATTTGGACAGCTTGATTTAATGAGGTTGTGACATGAAGTCATTTGTCAAAATCTAAACATTTCTATGATTTATAATTAGAACAAGTTTTATAAGGACTTGCAAATAAAATATTTTCTTGGGAAAAAAATAACGAAATGAATATTGCCCAATTATATATATATGCATTTTTATTATGCTATGAATTCAACATTTATAAAGACACCGGAACTTAAACAAAATTTTATTATTACAATTTAATTAATAAAATATTTTTTTATACAATGATTATAAAATATTTTTAATTTTATAAGTGAAATTAAAAAAGTGATACGTATTTTATTTTTTACTATATTTTAAAATATATGTGTCATCTTAAATTTAAGCTTCACTTACAAATTATAATTGATAATATTATTTTTGAATAAAATAAATAAAATAATAGTTAGTAAAAAGATTAACAAGGGTCAAGAAATAATGATATAAAATTCATTTAATTTGTAAATCCTTGCCCAATTTTAGGGAGCTTTATGAAAAGGACATCATCATTCATAGGGCATTATCTCTCAATTTATAAATTAAAAAAAAAAAAACTCAAACTTGAAAGAAACTATATAGCATTGGGACCCTTTATATAAAACCAACCATCCTGATTAAGCCACGTGGAGGCCTGCACATGTGGCACAAAGGTTGGTGGTGCTCATATTGTGCGAACAGCTTGAAGCGTCGTTGCATAGTTAAGGGGACCGACCTTGTGCCTAAGTAAACACGCAAAAGAGGAACCAAAAGTAGCGTAGGCGCCAAAGCCATCCTTGTCTATTCATCCAACGGCTGTGGATCAACTTCAGCCACCACCATCGATCTAATCCGTCGAAACCACCCCCTAGACTTTGCAGCATTTGTTTATGAGCCTTGTCCCTTAATTAGTCCAAGCGTTGTTTTGTTGGTTGAATTCTAAGCTGCAAATTCGTTTTAGCCCTCTCTTTCTCTCTTTGAGATCAAAAGCTAAACCCCCCCATTACTGCAAAAAGCTCTTTTTCATTAACAATGGTAATGCCATTGCCATTACTTCTTTCTTGTTCTACTTCTTGTTCTTAGTTCTTCCCTGGTTTGGTTTCTTTGTCTCATTATTCATTTTCTTGGTGTCCCGAGACAGGCTGCAATGCTGGTGCCGCCATGGCTAGAGTCATTGCTAAGTACAGCCTTTTTCACAGTTTGCAGAACACATGGAGATGCAGCTAGGGGTGAATGTAACATGTACTGTTTAGATTGTAGTGGAGATTCATTTTGCTTTTATTGCCGCTCTTCTAAACACAAAGATCATCAAGTAATTCAGGTAAACTCAACAATGGAGAAACATTGTTTTTTTTTTCTTTTCTGGTATTTGCAATAATGGGGGTGTGGTGTTTTGCTTTTTAGATAAGGAGATCTTCATATCATGATGTAGTGAGGGTTACAGAGATTCAAAAGGTATTGGATATAAGTGGGGTACAAACTTATGTGATAAACAGTGCCAGGGTTCTGTTTCTGAATCAGAGGCCTCAACCAAAATCTGGAAAAGGAGTAGCTCATATTTGTGAAACCTGTGGAAGAAGCCTCTTGGACCCTTTTCGTTTTTGTTCATTGGGATGTAAGGTTAGCATAATTTGCCTCCATTAATTTTCTCTATTTGCTTCACATTGTACATATTTCCTTCTCATCATCATTCACCATTGGATCACATTGTCATCAACATGCATAATAGTACATCATGATCATCATCCTTCATTTCATATATATGTATATATATATATATATATATATATATGAACATCACCATCCTACCACCACAATGATCATCATTATCAGTTCTATTATCAATTATTATATATGATCATATGCATAAAAGATATTTTTCAAGCTGTGTGTATAAATATATGTATGTATGTAAATTTGCTTGGGTTAAAATTTTAATTGATTAAAACTCATGTGAATCTTAATCTCATTTTTAATATTAACTTAGCTTGTAGGAATAAAGAGAAATGGGAATGCAAGTTTTACCTTAGAGACCAAGAATGAGATGTTGATGGATAGAAGAGAATTAGGCATATCAGGGGAAGTAGGAGAATTGCGTGAAGGCTCACAACAAGACATTAACCCGCCACCTCCTTCAAGTGCGAGGAGAAGAAAAGGAATTCCTCAACGCGCACCTTTTGGGTCTTAATATGTCAACATTCATGTGATCTATTTGTAAAATGTTAAATTCTTTGTCTCAATTATTTAAAAAAAAAAGTATTACTACATTCACAATTCACCATTTCTGTACCAAAAAAAAAAAAAGAGTACAATTGTTTGGGGTCTTTGTTCAATTGTCCTAAATAAAGGGAGATGTAGGGTACCATAATTTGGTTAGGGAGTCAAAAACAAAAGGGAGAGTGAGATTTGGCTTTTGGAATTGAGTCCCATTTACAACAAATTCTCTCTATATGTTGTGAAGAAACCAATAATGAAATAATTTACAAATGTTAATTATTGACAGTTGCAAGGTGCACATTGTAATTAAAAAAATTAAAAAGCAAGTCTCTGTGGAGTCCATTTTATAGTAGTTTTCAAATGGGTCCAGCAGCCACATGGGCTTTTCACATAAAGAACCAAATTTTCTTATTTGTTTAATTCTTAAAACAGAGGGCTATTCAACTTTTTCTCTTCGTCAAATCTTACCAAAAAATTTGAAGAGCTCTCCTTCAAATCAATTTGGATTTCATGACTTTTTCTTCTTTTCACTTCAAGTACTTTTTGTTACATAAAAAAAATTTTGTGTGACGTTCTGATCTTATATTAAAAAAATATGTAAATATTATATGATATATATGTAAAGATTTAAATTTAAATATATAAAATATTTTTTGTGAGATAAAATCATGAGATTTTTTTATCAAAGCAAATAATATCTTACAGGTTGAGTACAGATCTTCTCAAATGATATCAAAGCAATTACCAAGGAACTAAGTATTACATTGTGAGAGTTACTAAGTACAGTGGGACGCTGCAGAGTCACTTCTAAAATTCTAATATCTAGTGTGATCTTTTCTAAAATCTTAATGTCCAGTATAATCTTAATCATGTGATTAGATTTAGCTTAATAAAGACATTAAATTTTAAAAGTGGAGAGATTATGACACTCTAATCTTACATCGAAAGATTTTTTTTTTTTCATATAATTTACTTGATTTAATCTAAAATGATTTTAGTAGTTAGCAAAGTCTAAAATTGGTATTGATTAAACGATTTTTATCTCTCATCAGTATAAAAAAAAAACAAACGAACCATAAAAATGTCACATGAAAAAGAGTATAACAAAAATATATAAATAAATATCCGCATCTAACTTATAATATATTATCCGTTTTAATTTAAAAGTTTCATAATTTTATCTCACAAAAAGTATCATATAAATATGAGTTAAAGTTTCTATTTATATATTATAATAAATTCTGAAATTAAGGTATCACGAATAAATAGATAATTATATATTAGATAGACATTTGGGGGACTTTATCCATTGCATGCATCTTCCATCATTTTTTTATTGGGTACAATCTATTTATTTAGAATTATCTATAGATTATATAATATTATTTATTTTCTTAAATTTTCTAAGTGATCTTCTGGGATATGTATTAATTAGATATAATCCATTGTGCTTGGAGCATGGAAAAATGTGGAAGGAATGCAAGAGAAAAAAAACATAAATTAAGGCGGTGCTTCTCCTTATCACCACACAATCCATTTTTTGGTGAATGCAAACTTCTGGTGCAACAAATCAAAGGATTTTTACCGTCCAAACTCGATAAAACACGTTACAAACATTTAAATTAAATTACTATTATTCTTAATCAGACATTAAACTAATAAACACTTTAAATTATTACATAACGTAATAAAAAAAACTAAAATTTAATTCAATTGCTTCATATAATAACTCTTAAGAAATAGCATTTAATAGGTCTTAAATTTCAATATTTATAATTTTTTTCTCTATTTTTAAATTATGATTTTTTTGTAAAAAAAAAAAAAAAAAAACCTCTCGTACATGTAATTTTTTCAGCATTTTTCCTAATTAATACTATATATTAGAGGCCGAATTGTTTTGAGTATATTCTGACTCCGTGTATAAATATCTGCATGCTTTGAGTAAGGGGCTTGAATTTTCCTCTATGGTTGGAAGGGGAAAAGGCCAAATTAAGTATCTACTAGAAACTAGTGCAAAATTGCCTGCATTTCCTTTACAATTCACATATTTTTTTAGGCTTTTCCATTGACAAAATTAAAGTGGAAATTTTGCTAGGAATTAAGGAACATTAATTGCATTAAAACGTGCAAAAATACAATCGAGTTATTTTCAGCTGTATCTATACATAGAAATTCGGAAGCTCTACTCGTTAGAAAATCACCAGGATGAAGACATTTGATCCAACTGTCTCATGGATCCTCTTTGTTTCTCTAGGGAACACCAGGGACACGCAATGGCTTATTTCAAGAGCCAGACATCAAATTATTGGTCAGGCTGGCCTTCGAATCTTCATGGGGGGCAATTACATTTGGCATTTAATGAAGTAATCCAATTCAACTTCTCGGCCAAATTGGAGGATTCACAGCAATGATCCTAGCCACTATCAGAACCAAAATTGCAGCCAATGTTGTTGCCCCAGAAAATGCACTGGTCACTCTCAGGCATTCCAAGTTCAAGTTCAGAAATGGAGCTCTCCTGACTGCATTGCTTGGCATTGCTTTTCAACCTTGGAGGCTAGTAAAAACTAGTGACAGCCTTGCATAATCATGGCTAGTTGGTCACTCTGCAATGTTGGATCCAATTTGTGGTATAGTTCTGGCAGATTATCATCTTATTCACCAAAAGAATTTGGCAGCATTAATGGCAACTCTGGTAATTGGGATTTTTCCAGTGATCCCAGGTTTAATTTCAAATGATTTTGTAGTCATTTACAGTATTATTTCCTAATCCTTCATTATTTTCCTGCATTTTCAATTCCTAATAGAAATA
The DNA here is from genome assembly GCF_047325235.1 of Durio zibethinus. Classification (NCBI taxonomy): domain Eukaryota; kingdom Viridiplantae; phylum Streptophyta; class Magnoliopsida; order Malvales; family Malvaceae; genus Durio; species Durio zibethinus. The sequence continues at coordinate 24,804,792 of NC_143173.1, forward strand.
TTTAAGTTTGGATCAAGTTTTTCAGCCCAAATCCATCAAAACTGGACCAAAAAAGAAATATTCATTCCACCAGTTGGATGAGGCTTAGGCTAAAATAAACAACACTATCTTAAAAACCTTGTAGATAATTGCCGATTAAACAATGATCAAAATGGCCTTAAGAAAATTAATGCTTGAAAAATGTTAAAGCAATAGTATTTTTTTCAAGAATTTTAGTTCCTTTGACTGTGATTTTTTATTTATTTATAATAATTTCATCAATAATAATTTAGTACAAAAAAGTTGAGAAAATTATTTATACAATGGATTAATTTAGGAGACCAAATCCCACTTTTTTGATGGTAAAGATAATATATAAGCACACAATTCCATTTTACCCTTTTTAAGGACAAATACCCATGATCGATTTTTTTTTTTTTTTACGGAAAAAAATTTTAGTGAAGTGAGATTATCTCATTGCATAATCAAGGTACATAACAAATTTAAGGAAAATTTATATTAAATTTATAAATCACACACGATTGAAATTTAAATGTGAGGATAATGATCTCTGTACATATTGAGCAGCAAGGTGGAAACTATCCATGCAAAAACTTTAGAATAATTCATTGATAAATTTTTTTAATTAACTTGTTCAAATATAATTTAAAAAATTTGACACGTCAATGTTATGTGTATGTTCACTTTCTACTAACACGTGGATTAGCCTATTTGTGTAGAATATACACCTAGCTATGCAAGAGAAAGATGTATGATTAATTTGATACCAATCACATCAAAACTTCTCGAGGATTTAGGGAAATTAATTAATTAAGCAAGATCTTGATGGTTTAGCTAGGTTAAACCACTCTCTCTTAATTACAAATATATATATATATATATATATATAGCAAAACTCAGTATTAATGGGGTCTCTACCTTCCTAGTCACATGACATCTTTTATGCATTGTACATTTCCAATTTATCTATAAAGTTCACTAGAGAATGCATAAGCCTGCAGTCTTGGACAGTATAGTGACATCTTTTGTTAATTTAATTTATAAATAATAATATTTAACCAAATTAAGATTTGTCAAGAGTATATCTATGATGACAAGGAGATGAGCATTCATCAAAATGTTATCATCTTCTTACCATCAAACTTGGTAGCCTTAAACCCTAGTGGTTTAGGGTGTTGATTAATTATATATTATTTTTTAATAATACTTTGTTATTAATCTAAGTGTAAATGAGATGCTTATTGGTTGGTCGGTTGATCCTACGTATAGTCATGAGAATGAACCCTACTAAGCCTACCTAAATATATATGATAAAGATGCAAATTATATATATATATATATATATATAATTTAAAAAGAAGAACAGAAACCATTGTAATTTGACAGAGAAAAAGACCAGTTCAGGTTTCAAAGTTTTTGTAGTACGTCTTAAATTTCTTTCAAAGGCGGCTTAACATTTCAATTCATGTGCTTATATATAATTGGATTTTACAGATAGCATGAGACTAATTCTAGTATATACACCAGAAAACTAAGGTATTATTAGACATGTATTGAGCTTTTATGGTTGATCACAATCACAACTGGTGACTGTTGACGAACATGTTGTTTTTGACCAAGTAGAAGGAAGAATTATTACATGCTTCAATAAAAAAAAAAAAAAAAACCAAACTGATAGATCAAATTTCCTAAATGAAGAAATAAAATAAAAACTAAGAATCACAGTGACCAAGGATAGGAAAGGAACCCTACTGACGATGAGCTGCATGCAAAAAGCTATAGCCATCAGACAGGAAGAGAGAGAGAGAGAGGGGCAGCTTCTTGGTAAATCATCATATTGTAGGGCCAAATAGGAAAGAAGACGAAGTTAATACAATTGAAGAATTAGTAGTGGTAAATGGTGAGGAAATGAACGAGTCGGTGCTCTCTCTCTAGACCTTTTGACTGATTATTTGTCAACGGTTTTTGTTACATAATGAAGCCACTCATCAGTTTCTGGGATTCATAAATCTGAAACGGGTTTCTCCAAATGTTGGTCCTGTATCAATTCCCTTGATTCTCTCCTATAAATAGATTAGACACCCCAAGCCCTTCTTCATATCCCTTAATTACAAAATCTAACTGCCATTTCCTTTCTTTTCAGTTTTTTTTTTTTTTTTTTTGTCACCAAAAAGAGCTAGGTGGGTAGTCAGCTCTTCTCATTCAAGAGTCTCTCTTCATTTCTTTCATACACATGCAAACATTAACATTAAAAACTTTATGGTAATTGATTTTTCTTTTCTCTTAAATGTTTTCAACAGGAATTCATGTCTCCCCTAGCAATGGCAATGACCAACGATGATGCAACAGAAACTGAGTTCCAGAAAGGAGTGAAGCATCTTTCTGAAAATGGAGTTAGCAAACTTCCTAACAAGTATATATTGCCAACATCTGATCGACCCAATGTAGATCATAAAGAGCAGCTAAATATGGCTAACTCTAATGTTAAACTGCCCATAATCGACTTTGGTGAATTACAAGGCCCAAACCGGTCCCAAGTCCTCAAATCCCTCTCCTCTGCTTGCGAAGAATATGGGTTTTTTCAGGTAGCTAGGGCTCAAGATATAAATTATAAAAGAAGAAGAAATGAATTCATCAGAATTGAAATATGAAGAGTTTGTTCTTTTCCCATGCTTTAATGCAGGTGGTAAATCATGGCATTCCCATTGAAGTTCTAAGAAGCATGATTGACGTGAGCACCAGGTTCTTTGGGCTCCCATACGAGGAAAGAGCAAAATACATGTCCTCTGACATGGCCTCACCTGTTCGATACGGAACTAGCTTAAACCAGATCAAAGATTCTGTGTTCTGTTGGAGAGACTTCTTAAAGCTTGTCTGCCATCCATTATCAGATGTTCTCCCTCATTGGCCTTCCTCTCCCATGGACTTCAGGTAAAAAAGAAAAACCTCAACTTTCTTTACAGCAAGACCTGCTATTTCCATTAGTTGAACGAGAATATAGTAATCCATATGATTATAAAATCATTAAATTAATTGTTTTGTTTATATATTTCTACAGGGAATTGGCGGCTACCTACGCAAAAGAAACAAATTACTTGTTTCTTAGAATCACGGAGGCCATCCTGGAGAGCCTTGGCCTGTGGGGTGTGACCCAGGACGACAAGGCACCAGAAGATGATGAAATACTAAAGCAATTCCATGATGGAAGCCAGCTAATGGTGGTTAACTGTTTCCCTCCCTGCCCTGAACCTGACCTTACCTTAGGGATGCCACCTCACTCGGATTACGGATTCCTAACCCTTCTTCTCCAGGATGAAGTTGAAGGTTTGCAAATTCAACACAAAGGAAAATGGATAACTGTTGAACCAATGGCCAATTCATTTGTTGTTAACGTTGGTGACCACCTTGAGGTGAGCTGAAATTTTTCTGTAATTAGAGTTGAAAAAAGAGAAATACGCTAAATGAACCGAAAAGCTGAAAATGATTGTCGATTTTGACTGTCTACTTTTGTTGTTATTATTAGATATTTAGCAACGGACGATACAAAAGTGTGCTGCACAGAGTTTTTGTGAATCCAACTAAGCTTCGGCTATCAGTGGCCTCATTGCACAGTCTGCCTTTCAATTGCATGGTTGGACCGTCGCCGAAACTGATTGACGAAGCAAATCCAAGGCGCTATAAGGATACAGATTTTGCCACTTTTCTTGAATACATCTCATCTTGTGAGCCCCAGAAGAAGAATTTCTTAGAGTCCAGGAAATTGACCTGATAAAAGAATTGGAATTGGAAATCTTTGTGTTGACTTTTGTAGAACATCGATCTATTCTAATGGACACAGTATTACCTGAAGTACTTGCAATTGTTTTTTTTTTTTTTTTAATCTTTTTCCTTAGATCAACTATAAGAAAAAAAAAAACTCAAAAATCTTAGTCTACTTTTTTCTTACTAAATAAATATGATAATCCGTGTATTTTTATCATATTTTATATAAAAATTATTTGTTATAATTTATATTAATATAAAAATATAAAATATAAATTTTTATTTTGTTAAACTTATTTACATTTTTAAAAAAAATTTTAAATCATATTATTTTTATATCATATCATTATATTATATTTAAAATTTTCAGATTTAGTTATAAATGCCAAGTTCTGAAGACGAGCAAGACAATTAGACAAATGGGCAGTCGGCCTAAAGAATTAATGTCTATAAATACTATGCAAACGGTCATTATAAATAATATATTAGAGCATCAAATAGCATTAGTTAACTGAAAAGGAGGGATATAATGGTCTCAATCAAGATGATATGGGGTCCCAAAAAATAATTTTATAAACAAATTGTACAACTGTCTTTTTTTTTTTACTGAACACAAATAATTCGTTAATGATTTACAAAGAAGTTTTAGCCAAATGATGGAGCCATGACGTGCCAAAAAGGGTTACACAGAATAAGGAAGTGATTGAAAGAAATCTGCTAATAAAAGGGAGAAAGGGTCCCCTTCACCACCAACAAGATCCCCCGTTTCCACTCAGAAAAGAAGATTAATAATCACTGTCCAAAGACAAGCCATTGAAACCCTCTCGGCCAGTTTCGACCCAACTCAGCTTTTTATTTTAGACAAGTTAAAAATTAATAATTTGATTTGTTTTTAAATTAATTTTGACATTTAAAAAGTTTTCTCCAATTCAACTTAATTTGAAATTCATTTTAAAAAAATTCAACACTATAAAATCAGATTAAATCAGATCAAAATTTATCGATTTTGGATTGATTTATCATCTCTAACCCCTACCTCTTATCTTTTTTATCTTTCCATTTCAATAATTGCCCACAAAGTTTTTCCTCGTTGGCCAACTCTATCTTACGCCCATTTTGTAGACAACCCACGTGTGTTCAATCTGATTTAGCTCTTTGATGATCAAAGTCAAAAACTAAGAACAATAAAATTGTGGTAATACTCCAATGGCAGACCTCAATTTCCAAATTATTCAAAATGGCTCCCACTTGAGAAATAGATGGCCTGCCTTTTCTGTAATTACCAACACAAGCTGAAGCAACTTTAGCTAGTGCATAAGAAATTGGCAGAAGATTAGACTAAGTAACTTCATTTTTATTTTTCGGACTCCCTTCCTTATATATATATATATATATAAGAAATTATATTTGATAATTTAAAATATGATATGATAATATGATACAAAAACATATAAAAATATACAAAAATAATATAATAAAAATTGCACACAAATTTAATTAAAAAATATATTTTATATATGATGTGTTAATACGAATTATGATCTAATAATTTTTTTATTTTATATATGTTAAATATAAATTTAACAAATATGAATATACAAAACATGAGATTTAAAAAAATAATATTCAAAATTAAGACGATTGAAATATTTTTAAAAAAAGATGTTTTCTGCGAGTGGTGAAACTTATTTTATAAGAAATCCATGAATAAGGCCTGTAATAATCATTAGATTATATGTGCGAAGGTGAATACAATTGTTAATACATGCATGCCTAAAAAATATATGTAACTTAAAATTGTTTCCTTATCTTTACGGCAGAATAAATTTCATCCCTTTGAACTTTGAAATGGTGATTGAGATAAATCTTTTGTTTACCACACAATACACAAGAAAAAATATGTGTTTCATTTTTTATTTGTTTTTGTTTTCATGTGTTTGAAGACCAAAGACTAAGTTTGAAAGGGTGTGACAAATTATAGATATGCTTTGAATGTGAAATAAGTGGAAGAGGCACGATCAATTCAAGCCGCCATGCATCTGGTCCAACCATGTGCTTAAGTCGTGATGGCTTGGGGGTACCTGATGTGGGGAGAGACATGACTTTGCATAGCTTGGGATTACCGGCACGCTGGTCATGGCTGCCATTGACTTGGAAGTTGCCAGTTAGGTTCAGTGTAAGGTCTCTTCTCAACTGCTAAATCCAGTCGATTTCTATAGTCATTTTCGAAAAATAATATTTAATAAATTTAAAATTTAAATTATAATATTTATAATATCATTTTTTTATCGCCATGTTATGGTTTTTCTTTTTTTGTTAAAAAATAAAAAATAAATAACCATCTATCATGATTACGAATGTTTATAATTTGATTTTAATCAAATTAATTTATCGAACCGATTTAATTTAATTAATCGATTGATTATCAAATTAATTTTGATCAGTTAATGAAAATGATTTTTAAAAAATTTTAATTTTTTATTAATTCGATTCGAAAACTAAATTAACCGAAATTTTAATTGAAATACAACATAATCTAAATGTAAAACAAAAAATATATGAAATTAATCATTAAATTTCACAATTTATTAGAGTTTTTAACATAATATTTTGATATTTGAATATTTTATTAGATAATTTTATTTAATTTGTTTAAAATATGAAAAATTAAGAGCTTCAAATATAATTTAAATGTATTTATTATTCAGTTAACCAAAAAAAAATCGAATCGACCAAATTATATTCGATTGGTTAATTTTTTAAATTCATAAATTTAATTCGATTAACGAAAATAAAATAATGTAATTCAATTAATTCGATTTTGAATAATTTGATTCGAAATTAATTGAACTAACTGAATGAACACCCTTAACCACAATCTATAGCAAAGCAATTACAAATCTAAAAAAGGAGACGCAATTAAAATTAATGCTCACAATTTTCTTGCATTAATTGTAATTGCAACGAATATTAATAGGCAAATTAACATTTCATTTACAACCTGAATTTATTATAGTTCATTGATCCACGATGGTGCATTACTACTATAACATGAAATGATTCAATACTATAAATAAATCTGCTGCTCACTTAGAAGTTGTTGAACTAAAAGCAAAATTAGGCTTGCGTTCACAGAGTTTCATGTACAAGCCCTGCAACAAAAGCACCGCGTCAACAGTCTAACTGATGATTTCTAATGCTTAGCAAAAAGAGGTAATTTATGAGGAGAAATTACGTCTGTTGTATGGATTGTGGCTCCGGTGGTCATGCTAATGTTTTGATTCGGAACCAGCTCAAAATTAAAGCGTTGAAGAAAAATTGCAAGAGCAACAATAGCCTCCAGCAAAGCAAACTGATCACCAACGCATTTACGAGGCCCCCCGCTGAATGGAATGAACCTGAACATGTTTCAACATATTATCATCATATTGATACAATAGAGAGAACGAAAAGCAAGTGAGAAAAGGATATTGGGGAGTGAAGTAGTAAAATGCGGTAGTTTTCTTGTATTAGATTCAGAAATTTTTACTACCTGTAATCTGTATTTGTTTCATTAGGGACTGAGCTTTCCAAGTCAAACCTTCCAGGCACAAACTCTTCAGCTCTCTCCCAGACCTTGAAAGAAAAAAAGACAGAATTGACACAATAAGTATAGCGCAGCAATATTAGTTATTGCTGCCAAAGAAAATGGCTGATAGGAACGGTAAATTTTCCTAATTTACAGGTAAACAAATTGACAGGATTAGAAATTTTGAAACATAGAATGTAAAATTTGAAGGAAACAAAAGATTGATTGGTTATGTGCTCTACAAACTCAATAAAGAGATAAGGCAGGTACACTTTGATGCATAGGATGCTAACAAGCGAAAATGAGGAATTTCACACAGGACTTTTTTTTGGTTTTTTTTGTATTTGAGGTTGCCAGAGATTGAATCTGATATTAAGAGTCCAACACTTTACCAACAAACTATACAGCGATTGGCATTCATACAAGATTCATATCACGAAGCAACTGTATTACCGTCTAGCAAGTTGTGAAGGTGAAAATTTACTGAATTTTCATATTTAACTAAATTAATTGTTGAGTAAGTAACTTGCATCTTTTAGTTATCACAACTCCCGGAAATAAATAAAAAAAAAAAAATCTAACTAGGAAAAGTAATTGTAACTATGCTTAGCACCTGTGAAGAATGATGTATGTTATATACTGAAATCATTACGTCTTGACCAGCCTTAACTCTATAGTTTCCAGGAAGAATGTCATCAACTTGAGCTCTCCTTATCAAGACCTATAAGTACAGGGAAGAGGAAACCATAAAAAAAGGGTCAATTAGTTGAAAAGATATAGGAAAAGTTACTAGGTTTGTCTTTGTTGTCTACTTTGTATCATACATATGAATCTACTTTAAAAGGAAGCCAGACAGGTTGCAACTTACAGGAGGATGGGGGTATAGACGCAATGACTCAGTTATGCATCTAGTTAGAAACTTGAGATCCTTTATGTCTTCATAGGCAGGAGGCCTTCCCTCTAAGACTCTGTCAACTTCTTGTTGTGCTTTTAGCAATGATGAGGAATCCTGCATTTAGAAATAGAGGAACAAAGTATCATATTCTCCTTTTAAATTACATCCCTCATCACCTATATCTATGATTCCTAAATAAACAAAATGAGAAAACATGCATATTCACAGATTCATTAAATTTTAGAAGCTATAGGCTTTCCAGATTTTAGGCAGATTCCCGGGAAGGTAAAGCTTGAAAAGGTTACTAAGAAAGTTAGAACTGACTTTCTAGATATGATAAGACCTTGACCTTCATAAGCATTGTTGTGCGCTGCCAGAGACATGAACTACAACCTAGCCACCTCTTTTCAGTGTGACATAAACCAGGGAAAAGCAGGAAGTATTTTCACACTGCAACCGGCAGAGTTTTGATTTGCAGCTCAACTATTTGGTAGCAGATTAAACAACATACTTTGATGATAGTAGAAGTACCTTGCTTAGAAGATACAGTGTCCATGTCAATACTGAACCAGTAGTCTCATGACCTGCAACTAACATTGATAAAAGGTCATCTCGTAATTGCAAGCTTGAAACCTGTAACAAAAGGAGCCATAATCATAAAACCATGAAGCAAAGTGTTCACACTTTAGGAAAAGAGGGATTGTGAGGTTGGCGGGATGTAATATTAATCTATCACAAAACCAAAATTTGTAGTTAACAACTAAACCACAGACAAATCGTACACACATGAATTTATTGCCCAATTTAAAAAAGCCAGTGGCTAAATAATTGCTTAAGCAAGATGCTGTTTTAGTTTTTAAATTTTTTATTATTATAGTTTCATAACCAATTATTTGAAGAGTCCTGCACAAAATAGTCTGATCATTATGTACATGACTCAACAAACAAGTCAAACAAATATCAGTGAGGCACAATTCAAAACCTTATTTACAGAGATCCACTGAAACAGCAAGCTATCAATGATAACCATTAGACTAAGATATTTAGGTCACACATAGTGAGAATGATGGTCATTGTAAATGTCACTTGGTGTAATGTTAAATTGTAAATGCCTTACAAAGTAACTGATATGACATCCTTTAGGTATGACCAGAAGTAGCTTTTAAATGTATAACTGCAGAACTTATGGGCTAAAACTCCTGCTTAGTTAGGATCTCTGCAACATGTGGTATGGCTCAACATGGAAGCAAAAGCATGATTAATTATCAAAAGCAAAAGAAATCATAAAGAAAGAAGTAAAGGGCAGTTGCAGACCTCTTCCCTGCTTGCAAGCAAGAAGCGAAGGATACTTGGATCAGTGTCATTTACATATTCTTCCTCATCAATTCTTTCACCTTCATTTTCCACAATCTCTTTGCACTTTATTATAAGTTCTTCAACAGTTCTCCTAATGACTGTAACTGCTTTTTCAGCCTTTATTTGTCTTGGAACTATCTTGCACAAAGTTCTAATCTGCAACAAAAATAAATGACCAAATTTGTCATAAAAAAAAAAAAAAGCATGAAAAGCCAAATGAAGAAATGAGGAAGAACCTGCCTTCCAATAGGGTAAAATGTCTGTGGATCGTAGCTCTGCCTCTTTCAATGCAGTATAAATGGCATCAATGACAGGACTATCAGATGTCAGCGAATCAAAATTATAATTAAATATTGACAGACCAATGACATCAAGAGTCAATTGAGAAAACTTTTCTTCCATGTTTACAGCAGTGCCATCCAATGCAAAAGGTTGGAGCTTCTCTACCAATCTCTCAGCACATTTGCAAAACACCCGGTCAACCATAACAGACAAATACTTTTTGTGAAGAGATGGAACCACAGCCCTGCGCCTTACCTATTACAAATCAGATTTTCATGCTCAAAGTGAAATGAGAGATATAAAATTCAACTAGAGCACAAGAACATAACCAGTTTCTACTATTCACTGTCACAGATTGATTGTTTGTAGAAGTTAATCGTGTCATTGAGTCATCAATTTAACAAAAGAACAAGGGATTTCTCTCCTTTTCCTTAGTACTCAGCCTATAATAATATCAAGTACAAGATTTATATAACAAGCAAAAGAAAAACCATGTAACTGTTCTTATCCATTATCACTAATCCATACAGTCCATTTGCATATAATATTTCTACACCAATTTGCTAACAATGTAAAAATACCATTAACACATAACTATAAAAGCTTGCATCAAAGACTTCGGCATGATGAAGGAAAGATATTTAAGATATTGCAGCCTAGAAACATACCCATTTGAGCTGAGAAAAACTGAAAATTTTCTAAGGCAGGGAAATCGCACAGCAATGAATAAAGCAACCTAATTTTTGGTTAAAAGAACACAATTACACTCACTAAAGTAGCCAGTTCTTTACAATACAGTAAAGGAAACCGATATTACCGTCCAAAGAGAACCGTCAGCAATGGCAAAACCCGATCCAAAAAGAAATTCAGAGACCTCAGAGACAAGTCCTTTAGCATATTTGCCATAATTCCTTAGTACGTGCTTGGCAATGGCAGGGTCACTAACCACCACAAAATTCCTAGGACCAGCAGCGAGCCGATAGATACGTCCATACTCATTCATCCACTTAAACAATGGCAAAAACAAGGCACCGCCAAGAAGTTCAGAGACATCCTCCAATTGAGCACTTGCTATAGGTATCCCTGAATCATCGTTGAAGCCAATTGTTAAGGACTTGGTCAAAGAAGTAAGCCAAGTGGGGCTGACCCAGGAGTTGGGTTTCGAAGGAATTGTTGGTTTGCGTTTGGCGGTGGGAGTTTTTCCAATGTAGGATTTAACTGAGAAAGATTGAAGTGGAATATTATTGGGTGGTCTTTGAGAAGGAAGTGAAAGGAAAGACAAAGAACCAAGAGTAACACAAGATTGCATGGTTTCTTCGATGTGGTTTTAGAATGAACAACTGTCAAGTTCATCTGAGTTTAGTTGAGTTCAGTTCTGTTCTGACCCCTTTCACTCTCCACCATGGCCAACTAACAGAAACAGAAGATGTCTGGTTTGTGGCCAACGTTAGCAAAACAAAACAAGCATATCTATTAACAGCTAAGGCTTAAAGAAACACGAGACATTGTTGGATATTTAAGAGGCTTCGGCCTTGATGATGGCTTGGTAACCCAAGCTGCAGTATCTATATTTGGGCTTATAGCAGACTTGTGCGACATAAATTTCTTTTAAGAATGGCCCGTTGTGAAAACGAAAAGCCATTTATGGTCCAGCAAATTTTGCTAAAAATCAAAGTTTTTTTGAATTCAACAACTAGTATTTATGTTTATTTATTTTGTATTTAATATATAAAATATAAAAACTATTATGCTATCATTTGTGTTGATATATTTAATACAAAACATATCTATATACTATTTTTACTAAAATTTAAACCAATTTTCATTTTATCTATCATTTTTCCTATCGAATTTAAGATTTTTTAAGTATAATTTTTTTTTAATTGTCAGGTGTAATTTTAAGCCAGTTATAAATGGAAAGTTCAAGTATAATATAATTAATAAACTTTATATATATAAAAAATCCTATGTGGAGCAGATTTATAACATGAAAAAAGTAGCCTTAAGGAAAAACTTTGTGCAGATGGAGGGTGACCTCATGGAAAAAGAGGCATTATTAATGCAGGATGGATTCAGAGATTAAAAAAGGGCTTTACCAGATCAAGCAAAGAAACAGACAATTCCAGCAGCAGCAAATGGAATGGCTTCAAGAGGAGAAAGATGAGCTTCTGATAAAAGCTCAATTCCTTGAAGAAAAGTCGAAACTGAAAATGGAAGAGAAACAGAAGCAGCGGGAGTCTAATTCTCACAGAAACCAACAAAAAGGGAAGTAAAGGATTTACTTCCAGTATGAAATCGTATAGTTGGCTAGCCACTCTTGAAACATGATTCTCAACAGGATGAAAGGAGCTATCCGTATGTGATAAACAGGAAGGAGTAGCCATCGCAGTATAAAATCCTAGGACTAGGAGGGCTTCAAAAAAGAAATGAAAGAAAGAAAGAAAAGAGAGCTGTCATCATATGTAGGTGCAAATTAGGGGTGGTGGAAATGGCATATCCTTTGGCAGATGCTTAAACTGGCAACCTCCATGTCATGATCACTCCTCCCACTTCCTTTATTGGTTTCCTTTTACAAGAAGTGACAACACATTTATACTTAAGTCACCTCACCCTTTTATTGCCCTTATGACCAAGGAAAGCTAAAAAATTTAAAACCTATATCAACCCATACAATGCTTTAGTATCAATTATCAAACCCTCTTAATTCTGCACCATCACCTGCAGGCCACCCTGCCAATGGCTTCAAATGCTCAACCTGCCAGGCAGGGTTGGCTAAGGTTTCTTGTTTCTTGCTGATGCTGCTCTTTCCTTCATGGTTTTCATTATCAAGGAGATTGTTTGAAACTGAATCGCCTTCCTCAAGGGCGGTTTCTTTTATAGGGCAACTTCGATCCTTTGGCATTTTGGTTTCCTCGGCTGCACTCTCTTCACTTCATTATATAATTTGCTGGGCTTGAGGAAACTTTCACCCATGTCGAGTCAGATCATGCTACTTCCATTTTCTTGCATTTGTTTGGCACTTTGGTATCTTACCTAAAAATAGTACCTGTGGGCCAGTGGCCAAAGTTTTGCTGCTGTCTAGTTGTACCAGGTTGTCTTTGCAGAATAAATTTGCCTTGAATCACAAGAATGATGAGCTTGTAATAAGTGGCAAGGTCAATGGAATTTATTCTTTATGTGAAGAAACCAGACAGAAAGGCTCGCCATAACAGTAATATGTATATTTTTTAAGTGCTTTTATTCTTATCCAATTTTCCTTAATAGTTAGCATAAAATCATGGCCCCATATCCCCGCCCTTTAGACAGATAGGATCACTTCATTTTGGAGTTTTTGACATTTTCACAGAGGCTAAACCACGTGCTTAATATATGATTTGTTGGAATAATGTTATAAATATTATTTAGTTAAAAAATATAATAAATTATCATCAAATAGTTAGTTCAACTGATAAAGATAATGCATTTCTCTTTTTATGAGTTTGAATTCGTTGAAAAATTATGAGAAGATAATTTTATTTGAATTCAATAATTTCGACATAAATAAATTTATTAAGATCGGCTCAAATGTATTGAGCAAATTTCAAAAACCCTTTACCGTTAAATAAAAAATAAGAAAAACAATACGATTAATGCAGTTTTTGGCCCCGAAGATCTAGCAACACCTTAAGCATCACCTTGCCATGCCATGAGATCGATTCTATACATACATATATATATATATATATATATATATAGTCCTGTAAAAATTTCTGCCAAATGTGTTCTATTTTAGGCTACTTACCTAATAAAAGCTCAATGATAATCAGATCAATTAATTGATGAGATTTTTCATTGCGGATCATCATTGGCTCTAATTGCAGCAGATTTCCTATTTCATTGAAGTGTTGGATATATACCAGACATTAATGATCAGCTTTTTTTTTAATAAATTACAAATATTAAATTTTAAATTTTAAATTTACCCAATATCACATTTTAAAAATAATTATATGAAACAACATTCGTTCATATAAAATTTACTCATATTGTAATTATTCTGATCCTACCTCTTTAATTTTTGGGAGAGCTTCAAGTTGGTGAGTTGTATCTAGAGTAACTGGTAAGGGAGAAAACGCTATATATACTTACATAGTAAATACATTTCACACATTCATATAAAATATAAAATTTCAAAACTTTATTATATATAATCATAAAAATTTTAGTATTTATTACACTTAAATTCTTAAAATAAAAAATAGATATACGAGTGCATCATTTGAGTTATAATATTTTAGTAAATGAAATGCTGTCCTATTGTTTGTTAATAAATAAATGAACATGGTTAATACAATTACTCTCCAAGTTAAAAAAATAATAATAATGGTAGGTTAGAAGGGCAAAAGAAATGAGACATATTAGATCAAGATGCTCAATAGTTCAATTATACGTCTATTTCACAAAAAAAAAAAAAAAAGTTATTAATAAATTTATTTTTAATTACTTGATTGTTAATGAATATTTAAAGTTTTTTATAATACAATCAAGGGTATTTTAAAGTTTTGTCTGAGGTTAATTTTTTTTCTTACAATTTAAGGATATATATATATTTTTTATTAATTTAGGGTATTTAAAATTTTACTTTCGAAACGCTTCTCACAATATTGAATTCAGAAATACAAAGAAAGAGATTTTCTTCCTTTGCTAACTTAATCAATCTTTTGTGGCCTACGGGTATAGTTAAGATTATTCTATTGTTAGGTGAAAAAACATTTACAATTAACAATAAAAGCAATCCCCATTTGATAAGATAATCACAAATAATCAATGTTTAAAAAAAGATTCATAGGTAATTTTAGAATAAAATAATTTCTAGAAGCTTATGAATATTTAGGGTTTCATTGTTGAAAAAAAAAAAAAAAACAAAATTGAAGCTTTTGGACCCAAAAGCGTCTTAAGACAAACAATCGTGAAAAAAAAAATAAAAAGGGAAAGCAAAAGAGAAAAATGAGAAGGAAAGAAAGGCAACGTAAGAGGGATGGATGGAAGATAGGCGAGCTGGACTATAGAGATCAAGTATCTCCCTACTGATTGATGTTTAAAGGGAATTGAAAGAAAAGAACATGGAAGTGAAAAAGGTAAGAAAAATAATAATTTACTCTAATTTTGTTATATTTGGGTTCTAAAATTATTTCTAGCAGATGGTGGTGAATTGAAATAGTTGTTTGTTTTAAAAGATCGTGACTGCTTAGGTATTCTTATGGAGGGAGATTAAAAGATCAGTCTTGATGACTGGACTAGATGCAAGCATCTTAATCGACGTGGGTTTTGACGTTGGCTTACGGAAAGGGATGGTTGGGAAAAACAAAGAAACAAGGAAGAGAAAGGAGAAAGGAAATCAAATACCAACAATCGCTTGATTAGGTCAAAGATTAATCTCGATTTGGCAATTGGTGGCTAAACCCAATGCAAGAATCCTATGGTATGGGTTCCGATGCTAATCTACGAACCAACGAGGGAGGGAAAAGAATGATTGTCGGTGTTGGAAATTTGCAGTGATAAAAGAGAAAGAAAAACGAGACTAATTTTTTTATTACATTATTTTTAAAATTCCTTTTAATTTTTGTTTTTTATGCTTTTCTCTATTTTGATATAATTTAGTTCATGCATTTTTTGCTTTTCTTATGATAACAGGAACTGTTTACATAGAAATCAAATTAAAACTATATTATTTAATCAAGAATCAAGCGGTTTTGTTCTAAAGGCTGTGCTAAGGTTGAGATGCTTGTTACAAGCCCAGTACGAATGTCCAATTATTTGTAAGTATCATATTAAGTTAATTATAAGTCTTAGCTATTTAAAAGTTTGTTAATAACAAAGGAGCTTGGCTTATGATATTGCAATATCATAGGAGCTTGACATATGATATCAGCTTATAAGTTAATTATAAGTCTTTGAGCAATATCATGATTGATTTGTAAACAGTAATAAAGGAGTAATTAAGGTCTCGAAGATTGTTCTTTGATAAATTAACCAATTATGATTAGGGATGTAAATGATACATTAGTACTCGCAAGCTACTCGAGTTCGATTCGAAAAAAATTCGAATTCGATTCAATTATTTTCGAGTCGAGCTCGAGCTCAAGTAGCTCGACTTATCGATCGAGTCGAATTCGAGTATTCTTATATCTGATTCGAGTAGCTCGCGAACCTAATCGAGCATTTATATTTAAATATATTTTTATTATTTTAATCAATAAAATATTTCGAGTTCGAGCATGAATAATCGAACTCTTGTCGAGTATACGAATCGAGCTTATTTTTACATATTAATCGAGCGAGTTCGAGTAGCTCGAATTCGATCACGAATTGAGCTCGAGCTTGAAAAATAAAATTCGATCGAGTTTGAACCGAGTATCGAGCCCCGAATTGTGAGTCGAACTCGAGCTCCAGTTTCTCACTATTTGACTCGACTCGATTACACCCCTAATTATGATATTATACTAAAATACTATTCTTTCACTTTGAAGAGCTCGGCCTACAATGGATGAAGCCGGATTGAGTTAATTAACAAACAAAGGCTTTCAAATTAAAAGAAATTTTACATTTATTTTTGTAAGTTGAGTCATGAATAATTGACTAACTTTTACAATATGTTGCCCATGCAATGTTTTATAAAGGTAATCATGTTCATTAATATTTAACGTGAAGACTATACCATTAACAAAAATGTCAAGGTCTTGGAAGGTAAACATGAGGTTTGGTTGCAATCTCAAATTATTTTCTCACTTATATTTTTATTTTTGTTTAATTGAATAGATGTATATGTTAATATTTTATATGATGCAAAAAGATTGGAATGAGAATTTGTTTAATTAACTTGGTGAAATTGACGTTTCAATAATTTTCTTTTCTAAACTTTGGCTTGTTTGATAACTATATTTTTTCTACTACGCTTTAACTTTACTTTAAGGAGTTAGGTCTACAATCCATGAATCCCAATTAAGTTAATTAACAAAGAAAAGCTTTCAAATTAAAAGAAACTTTACTTTTATTTTTGCAAGTGGAATGGCGAATAATTGACTAATTTATACAACATTTTGCCCATGCACTGTTTTATAGAGGTAATGTTCATTAATATTGAATATGAAGACTATACAATTAATAAAATTATCCAAGTCTCGGAAGGTGAACATGAGGTTTGGTTGCAATCTCAAGTTACTTTCTCATTTATATCTTTATCTTTGTTTAATTGAATATGTCCATATATATATATATTAAATTTAATAATTTAAAACACGATATGATTATATAATATAAAAATTATACGAATAAAAAAACATGCAGATAACACGATTTAAGATTTTACAAAACTCATAAATATGTTTAATAAAATAAAAAATTATATTTTATATTTTTGTGTTGACATGAATTATAACACGCGATTTTCATATAAAATATAATACAAATATAATATTTTACATAACAAAGTGATACGAATTGTCAAGTCTAATATATATATATATATATTATATATATATATATAGATATATATTATATGATGCAAAAAGATTGCATTGAGGATTTGTTTGATTCTCTTGGTAAAATTGATGCTTCAATAATTTTCTTTTCGAATCTCTATAACTTCTTTAATAACTGCGTTCTTTCACAGTGTTTACTTTTCTCCTCTATTACGCTCACGTTTTACAATCTTTGTTATAGCAATCTTACTTGAGTTGTCTCTACAAAAGATAAATCATTAGAAGTTTTTGAATTTACATAAAATAGATATTTATTTTCTCTCTTCAACTCAAATAAATTTTTTAAGTATGTCGTTAATAATTATTTGAGATAATAAGATTTGAGTGATTATGTATGATAATAATCTCAAATACAATAAATTTTTTTTTACAATTACAGATGCAAGATTTGATTGCATTATACGGATAATCATTTGTTTTGTTTAAGGCTACATATTGTATATGCAAATATTTTTTTGCCTACATGCAGTTTATTTTTCTTAATAAATTACATAAAACATATATTATCAATGAAATTAAAAAATAACAATAGACTCAATGAATGTGTAATTATATGTATTTTACCATGATGTTGAGATTTATCTTTAGATAAGTTCAACCATGTGATATGTTGTTTTAGTTATTATTACGTATTATTTTAATTTTTTACTTTCGATTTAGTTTGTAGTTCTTTGTATTTACAAAGTTAATTATCTTCCTTTATTGCTTGATTTAGTTTTTTATACTTTTGATTCAAATAATATTCTTTCTTATTTATTACTTCCTTTTTTGTATTTTCAACCTCCCAACTATAGCCTGTGGTATTTATTTTTTTTTAAATGTGTTGAAAATATTACGTTTCTTGATTTTTTTTATTTTTTAAAAAGTATTTTCTTCATTTGCAGATTTATCTTTAATTTTGTATGAAAAAGGTACATTTGAACTTTATGATTTTGATAGTTTCAATTGAATTATAAAAATATACATTTTTTAATTTAGTTAATTGTGAATTGCCATCTTTTTATTATTAAGAGAACAGTCAGTTATTATTAAATGAAAATATCCTACGATATTAAAACCTTGCGCAAAATAATTTTCAAGCTTTTTAATGCAATACCCATTTTTAATAGCAAAATCTTAATCATAGGATTTCACTAACTTTGAGTTAATATTTTCCTACTTAAAATCATTAACAAAACTCTTGCAACGTAACGTAGGTTAAGCTCTAGTTACTAAAAAAGGAGCGATTAATTTGACTTAATTTGTACAATTTAAAGTACCCTACAATGGGCCTGGGATGGAATTTCCTTTTTTTTTTTTTATCAATAAATATTTATTTTGATATGAAAAATTTGAAAGTAAATATATTATTTAATTTTTTATATCAAAATAAAATATATTATATCTATTAATATAAAATAAATGATTATAAATTATATATTTGAGATAATTTTAACAAATAATCATCTGATCCCAAAATTTTTTTTGTTAAAGGAAAGTTTCATCAACAAACTCGAACATTTGATATATATTTTATTTAATTATACATAATTTCTCATATCTTAAAAAAAAATAAATTGACACCTTTTTATTCGGTAGCCCAAATAAAAAACCAGTACAGTGGGCCTAACAGGTCTCAGCAAACATAAACAAACAGGCCTGAATCACGCTCCTTTTGAATCAATTAGGGCTACTATCGTCAATTCATATAACCTTATACTTTGTGTTATTTATGGATCCTGCCATTTGCCCCTTCCCCTTAAAATCCTCGACGCTGGTAGTGGTCGGTTTCATCTCCCAGCGACAACCCCAAAATTTCAGATTCCTCTTTAAATCCAAAAGATTAAATAAAAAAACCCTAAATCTCCTCGAATCGGATCCCGAAATCCTCCGTTTTAGTTTCCCCCTGAAAGTTTTCGCTTTCCTCACTCAAAATCAAATCTGTCATGGCTCTTATCTGATCGTAATCGGTAAAATCATCACTCTATCGCCGCTAAGTTTCTAGAATTTTCTTTTTTTATTTGGTTAGTGATTTTTTTAAAAACTTTTTGTTTTTAATTTTTATATGTTTTGCAGAATTTTAGTGGATCTTGAGAGTGAAGTGAGTGAGGCATGAAGCGGGAGTTGGATTTCGGATTGGAGGGTTCACTCGATCCAACTCAGGAGTCAGGGGCTCTGTCTCAAAATCAGGCGAGTTATAGTACTAGTTGTAAAAGAGTTAAAGGTACTCAAGTGAATGGTTACATTGTTTACACTCGAGTCAAAAAGTCAAGAATTAATTGCCGTGATGAATTTTCGGAGAATTTAGAAAGCAAAAAGCTCGATGACTTTAATAAGCCAATAATTGGTGTTAAAGAGTCTTTAATTGGTGAGAATAAAAAGAACGAAGCTTTGATTGAAGCAAGTGATGTGAACAATGTAATTGAAGGTGTAATTGGATGTAGGCAAGGGAATAAAAATGTAGCGGCAGAAAATTTGGTAGTAGAAAATGTGGTTGATAAGAACTTAGTTGATCGAGATATTGGTGAAGGGGGTACACTTGTAGAGGCTTCAATTCAAGAGAGCCGTATTATTGGAGAAAATGCCATTGTAGGGAACCTGGTAGTTGAGGAAATTGGAATAGATGATAGTCCTGTTGTTCAAGCTAGGCTTGGTCAAGTGTCTAGTTATAATTTGGCAATGGTAATGTCTAAAGAGGGGTCGATGAATGAGCTGGAGTCGTGTTTGGTTAAGAAGGGAGGTTTTGAAGGATCTCCAATGCAGAATGTTGATGGTAGTGACAGAGAGAATGATTTACCCTTGAAGGCCCTGAGGCGGCCTAAACGATCATTATTGAGACCAAAGGTTGAAGCAGCGGACAGTTTGGAGTGCGAAAAACAGACTGCTGAAAATGTTTTAGTTTCAAATTTTGGTGTAGAGGAAGCAGCTGAAGGAAGTGGATTGATGACTCCAAGGAAGAATTTGGAGTTGAAAATGTCAAAAAAGATTGCCCTTAATAAGTGCCCAATGACAGTTAAAGAGCTCTTTGACACTGGTTTACTCGACGGGGTTCCAGTAGTTTACATGGGTACAATAAGTAGTAAGGTGGTTCATTGATGCCCCTATTTTTTTTATTTTTTTGAACATATGGTTCCTGTTTGTTGTTCTTTTACTTTGGAATTTATATGTAGTGCATAGCATAAGGCTTAATATGAGTGGTATATTAATTTCAGACATCTGGTCTTCGGGGCATCATTACAGATGGAGGAATTTTGTGTTCGTGTTCCTTGTGCAAGGGGCGCAGAGTAAGAATCTCTTTCCTAAGTTGTAGTTTGCAACTCTGTGTAACTCCATGAATTGATAATTGCTATTATTAAATTTTTTGCTGCCATTTTGTTTCCCTTTTTAGGTTGTTCCACCTTCCCAATTTGAGATACATGCTTGTAAACAATACAAACGTGCAGCACAGTATATCTGTTTTGAAAATGGGAAGAGCCTTCTTGAGGTGTTGAGAGCATGCAGGAGAAGACCTCTGCATACGTTGGAAGCAACAATTCAAAATATCCTTAGTGCTTTACCAGAGCAAAAATGTTTCACTTGTAGAAGATGCAAAGGTGACTCTTGTCTTATTAAATTCATTATTGCTGACAGAGGCAAGTAAGGAGAATGATTTTGATTGTATTGGAATCTTATTCTTTTTGTCATTCACTTAATTTTGTAGGTTCATTTCCTGTAATACATGTTGGCCAAATAGGGCCACTTTGCAATTCATGTGTGGAGTCCAAGAAATCTCAGTGCAGCACAGTGAGTGCACCCAGTGCGGGAGCTAGGTATGCATTATTTAAGTTTTTCTTTGTAAAAAATTAGTAATTGATGTCTCTTCTGCTAAAGAATTTGGTTGGTTAGGGACCTTAATGTTCATCACTACTTGAATTTTATATTTGTTTGACCATTGCACTGTTCAGGTTTTTGAATTTTGTATTTTATTGTTTGATGTGCTAAACTATTTTTAATCTGCACTATCTCTTGCTGATACCTCAGCATTTATTACAATTCATTTCCACGTAATGCCCTTTAAGGTGTTAGATTCAAATGTTTGTATGCTATTGATGGGTTGATTTTCCATTTGGCTATAATTTATTGATAAAAGTAGAAAATTAGGCATGTTAAGTTTATTTGACTGAATTATTTAATATGCATATATCTTCAGAGAAATGCAATTTATTCATTTTCCTTCGGAGGATATGAAACTGAATCACAGTATGAAATTAAACATAACTGAAGTTGTAATGAAATACTAGAATAATGTTTGTTTCCGGTATTAATGTCTAGATAAATTGTTTTATATGGTAGCATTGTGTTATTTCAGATTGCGAGAACCAGTATTGATTTCACATTTTTCTGGAACTGCTTCAATGGGTATCTTTCCACAATCCCCTAGTGAATGGAAGATAACGAGAAAGTAAATTTTAATGCGCTGTTGATGTAAATTTTCTTAACGTGTATTAGTTAGTTCCTGGTGTTAACATCGACATTCCTTATTTTATATGTTTTATTTTTGTGTTATTTCAGATCACAAGAACCTGTTTTGATGTCACAGTCCTTTGGAAGTGCATCATTGAGTATGTCTCCACAAAATAAAAGTCAAAGGAAGAAAGCAACCAAGTTAGTGCCTCCTTTTTGATTTTTTTTTATTTTTTTGTTCCATCTTTTGCATTCCTTTTTGGTTCATAAATAGGCCATCAATAAATTTTTTTTGAAATGAGATGCATTAATGCTATTTAATGCCTTTTTTCATGTGCCTCCTGCATTGTTTCAGGTCATTAGATCTCTATTTGACGTCAAATTCACCACAATATGCTTCATTATCTAGTTCTTTACAATATAGGAGTCCATGGAAGACAACAAGAAAGTTGGTGACAAATTATGCCTTACCATTGTCATTTCCTTTTTCATAATTCTGTCTTTAACCATTTTCTTTCCGTTCATGGAAGTAAATAGTTCTATTTGGAAATTCTATAGTGCTAGGTGGTAGTTTAAACTTTAAGTAATGTTCCTTTTTTATAGTTTTTAGTTGGTGCATCATGCTTCCATCTGTATTATTTCCAGGTTAACGAAACCAGGGTTATTCACAAAGTCTTTGAAGAGTTCTTCAGTGGATATTCCCTCACAAGATAAGGGCCAATGGAGAATAAAAAAGAAGTTAGTATAATTTTTTTATCCCCTTTTTGTTACTTTATGGTGTTGTGTTTCTGACTTCTGTTTTGAGACAAAAGGACCCGTTTTCAGTGAAGCTTCTTCTGGTACTTTCTTCATACTTAATTTATTCCCTTTTTGTGCTTTTATTGGAATTTCATAGGCCAGTGAAACCGGTTTTGATGTCAAAGACCTTGAAAGGTGTCTCATCACCAATGAATTCGGCCATTGGAAGTCAATGGAAGATGACAACGAAGTTGGTACCTTTTTAATATATTTCTAGGCTAAGCTCTTTCTTTCCTTTTCTGATGTAATCTTCTTCTCTTATTGGAATTGTTTTTTCCATAGAGATCAGCGTTTGCATAAGCTGGTATTTGAGGAAGATGGATTGCCTGATGGAACTGAAGTCGCATACTATGCTCGTGGACAGGTAAATGAGATAAAAATAATTTATTTTATGCCTTTGTATCTCAGTGGTGTGTAAATGTGATTAGTTTTAATGGGCAGAGATTGCTTGAGGGTTACAAAAAGGGCTTTGGGATAATTTGTCGTTGTTGCAATTGTGAGGTATTGTGCTTTTATTGTTTGAGCTTCAGAATTATGAAATTGCATTGTGTGTCTGTTTATGCTATTTCCTTTTTATTGTGCAGGTTAGCCCCTCACAGTTTGAAGCTCATGCTGGTTGGGCGTCTCGTAGAAAACCGTATGTTTTCATATTAGTTGCTTTATGGCTTCCTTCCTAAGTTACTTTATCTTTGTTAAGAATGTCTTGATTATATTTGTGTACTCTGGCAGCTATGCATACATTTTCACATCGAATGGGGTGTCTCTGCATGAACTGGCAATATCTCTCTCAAAAGGTCGTCGTTATTCTGCCAAGGATAATGATGATGCATGCATCATTTGTGCCGATGGCGGAGATCTTTTGCTTTGTGATGGATGCCCAAGGGCCTTCCATAAAGGTTCGACTGTACATTAAGACTTTCTTTTCATTTTAAATAGGAGATGCAGGGATGGGTGGTTTGATCTTGTTTTATTGGTTTCATAGCGGTACTCTGTGGTGGTTTTTGGACACTGTAAGGTTTTATTTATTTGTCTTTGGGTTTTAGGGATTGATATGAGCAGTTATGCTTTTCTGTATTATTAAGAATGATAATTAGGTCTGAGGTCTTTAGTTCCTGTGACTGATATCCATCTCTGAATATGCATGAGATTTACTGTACTAGACTCGTGGCATTGACTGTGTAGATGATAAAGAATTTATATATTTTACCAAGAGAAGATAATAAGGAGAAAAGAAAAAAAAATACAGTTTCTTAAATATGCAGTATGATTTTTTAATGGAATATTTTATTCAAAGAAAGGGAGGGAGAGAAGAAAATAAACAAGAGAGATGGAATTTGAGTTGGATGAAAGATAACTCTTTAAATTAGTAAACAGAGACTGAGGTGTTGGGATGCCAACTCAGTCAATGGCATTACATATTAACATAGCTGTATTCTCTCTTGGTCTCTCTGGTGCATGTGATTTGATGTTTTTATTGGCATTTTGCCTGGCACATTTACTTTAGCTAGACATTTTATTTTAAACTTTAAGAAAATTTGAAACATGGTTTCAGGTATATCTTTTCATTTTTCCACATATTGAGATTCAGTCTCTTGTTTCTTAATCTTGAACAAGATGGTTGTGCTTAGTGTTATTGTTTTGTTATTGTGGTTTAGTTTTCTGTGACATGTCAAAAACTATTATAGTTGCCTCTGAAGATTAATTTTATAGCTCTGATTTATCTGATTGATATTGAGTAGCAATTTTATTGATCTATGCAGAATGCGCATCTCTACCAATGATTCCCCATGGTCCCTGGTACTGCAAATATTGCCAGAACATGTTTATGAGAGAAAAGTTTGGGGAGCATAATGTTAATGCTGTTGCTGCTGGAAGGATTTTAGGAGTTGATGCTATAGAACAAATAAGCAGCAGATGTATACGTATTGTGAAAAACATTGAGGCAGAACTTAGTGGATGTGCATTATGCAGGTGATGAATACACACTCTGATGAATCCGATTGAAGCGTACAGTTCATGAAAACTGTTCTTATACAGCTTGTGTGGATATTTTTCATTGTGATATTTCCATAAATTGCTTTAGTTCTTCCTGCAATACCCTTTGATTTTGACTTGAAATTGTTGTTTCGTTGATTTTATTTTATTTAGGGCATGTGATTTTAGCAAATCAGGTTTTGGTCCTCGGACAATTATACTGTGTGATCAGGTATAATGTTAATTTTGCATTTCATCCTGTTTTATATATTGGCCGTCAAGTGTTCTAAACATTTGTCTTTTTAATTGTATTTCCACTGATTTGTGCGTCTTTTTTAAAAATAATTTTGGATTAGTGCGAGAAAGAATATCATATTGGCTGTTTGAGGACTCATAAAATGGCTGATCTAAGGGTATGTATTACTATTTACTGGTGTCGTTCCTTTATTATTTGACATGTAACTCTTCATTCCTTTCTGTTGGACGCATTATTCTGTTAATGGATGGAAATACTGATGCCACTTGTACAATAGGAAATACCAAGAGGGAAGTGGTTTTGCTGCTCAGATTGCAGTAGAATCCATTCTACGCTGCAGAAGTTGCTCATTCATGGAGCAGAAAAGCTTCCAGACTCCCTTTTGGATGTTATAAAGAAGAAGTATGTGGAAAAGGGTTTAGATGGTGATATCAATATTGACGTGAGGTGGAGGCTTCTTAGTGGCAAATTTGCTTCTCCTGAAACTAGATTATTGCTTTCCCAAGCTGTTGGCATTTTCCATGTAAGTCTTGTACATGTTGTTTTTAGATGTTTCATTCTATGATCAATGGTTGTTGCCACTGTTGATAAACGTTGGCCATGCAATGTTTTTCTGTAATTAGTGCAATTATTATATGTTTGTTTCCAAGTATATATTTGGAAAGTATGCTCTCCCGGTTGAATGTGTTGCATGAAAACATCAGTGGCACTGTAACTAAGTTTTATGCTTCTTGGCCTCACCTCATTCTTTCCTCTTTTTCTTTGTCTTTTAGTTTTCTTTTTACCTTCTGCTACAGTAGTAGGGAAGGGCAAAATACTGAGTTTATATAGTTAATGTATGTTTATCACTTATTTTCTTAGAATATACTTCTCCTTGTCGTTAGCTATTTATTTTTACTGTTCTATTATCACTAAAATTTGGAGGCATCTTAATATTACCTTGCTTGGACATTATTATTATCCTGGAGCGTGTTGCACATTGATACTATATACAAAAAGAGAAAATTATTGTACCAATTTAATTTCATAAGAGTATATATCCATCAAGCCAAAAGAATTGATAAACGGATGCATTTTTTTTCTCTGGCTAGAAAACAAAATGATGCTTGATAGCTGCTTTGATGCCTCTGCAGCGGAGGAGCTGCTTTAAAGGCTTTTGGGGGATATGGGATGGTAAATGTACATTTCCAACCAGATTTATTAAACAAGGATTTTATCCTGCCAATCTGAAACATTGCTTGGCAAAATGTAGCTGTGATTTGCATGTTTCGTTTCAAACTGGGATTTTCTAGTGTAAGATAATTTGGTCTTGTGGGACACTGATTGATATGCTACTCAAGTCATAGGCTATGTTTTATTTGTCTAAACGTAGAAGATGTCTGGAGCCATGGGTTGCCTTGTTTCACTGAAATTCGCTCATTTTTTTTTCTCTTTTTTCCTTTATTTTTGTCAAGGAATGTTTCAACCCTATAGTTGATGCAACAACTGGACGGGACCTTATCCCATGCATGGTTTATGGGTAAGCATGAGATCTCTTCTAGTGCTTGCTATAGCTGGTTGCATATTAACATGAGTTTGCTTTCCAATTTTTTTCTTTGACAAATTTTCATCTTTCTTTCTCGCCCTCTCTCTCACAGAAGGAATTTAAAGGGCCAAGAATATGGGGGAATGTACTGTGCAGTATTGACAGTCAAGTAAGACATTTGCATAACATTTGAAGCTTTAAATGCCTTTGCTATTAGAATGTTGACAATATTCTCTTTTGCTAATGCTGCAGCTCATTCGTTGTATCAGCTGGAATAATTCGAGTTTTTGGGCAAGAAATTGCAGAACTCCCTTTAGTTGCTACAAGCATTACTAACCATGGGAAGGTGAGGCTAATGGTCTCAAGTTTTGTTTTTATAACCTTTGCCTGCAATTCCCACCTCTTTTAGATGGCTCTAGTCAACTGGATTTCCAATTGTCTGCAATTTTCTGGCTTTGTAATTTTGATGACTCCAGTGACAAACTGGAAGTTTTTGGAATTGTTGCTAGCCTACTAAACGGTCTGAAGAATATCCTTCTTGCTGACTCCTTGGAGTTGCTTTTCCTATGCTTGCCATTTAATTCCATGTGGTTTAAGGAAATTATGATTTTTTTTTTAAGGAAATTATATACTTGAACAGTTTCTGTATCTTTTATTGCCTGTTTTAATATCATTCTCCTTGATCTTGATTTATTGGAGCTAAATTTCCTTACAGGGCTACTTCCAGTTGTTGTTCTCTTGTATTGAGAAGCTGTTAACAATCTTGAATGTCAAAAACCTTGTGCTTCCAGCTGCTGAAGAAGCAGAATCAATCTGGATAGATAAATTTGGTTTCAAGAAGTTAAGTCCAGACCAGGTCTGTCAATTCATCATAATTTACTCATATTCTGTTGTTCAACCTGCCTGCCAGTGTTACTGAAACTTTACATATGTTACTGAAACTTTACATATGCATCCTGCTGCAGCTTAGTGAGTATAAAAAATCCTGCAGCCAGATGGTGATTTTCAAAGGAACTTCGATGCTACAGAAAGAAGTTCCTCCCTGTCAGGTTGTTAATAGCACAGAACCTACAGAGTTATATAATTCAGTGGACTAAGGGTGAGCTATTTTTCTAACGGTAAGAAGGAAAAAGTGCATTTCTGTGTATTTTTTTTCTTTTTTATTTATTTAATTTGTGCATGAGCATAGATATTGAGGTACATAAATGTGTTATTCACTGTTACTTTAAGGTCAAGATAAAGTAGTGAGCTCAGTTGTGAACTGGAAGGAGCTCCAATGTGAAGTGCTGTTAAAATTTTCTGACCCTACTATAAGCGAAACAGCCAGGCACAGGACTTGAATTTGGCAGAATAGTGAATAGGTATTTCAAATTACTAGGGTTTATATTTGATTTCTTGGGTTTTATCTCTAAGTTGTTTAGGAATACAGTGGGATTTCTGTTCGAATTTTGTTTATTACCAACTAATACACAAAATCAGATCCTTTTTCTTCGAAGGAAATGGGAAGAAAACTGGACAGATGTCTATAGGTGTTGAAAGCTAGTTTTTCTACAAGTTTTCTTTTATTTTTTTTCGGTTTCACCACATTGTTGAATAAACGTCTGAAAGAGGATATAAACCAGAAAGAGAGTTATTGGCTTGAATCAGAAATTTTATTTGATCTTAAAAGTACAAAAAAGCTCAGTGTAGGTGGCCTTCCTTTCTGCTTCGACGTTTGGGATTTTAGAAACAATGATTTCCTTTTTAACAAAACCACTGACCATGAATACTCCTCGAGTACGGTCTTGGATGAATTAGAAGTAAAAACCCGATCACTACCGTTTTTAGCACAAAAAGTCAAGCGATTTTATCTCTAACACAATTATTACTATGTGTAGAAAAAAATAGATCTCTGGATGAAAAAGCATATTTTAAAGTTTAAATCTTCCTGCCTGTCTGTTAATCATAAACTCTGGAAAGTCGTAGGGTTGCTCAATATAGATATCGTAGGGTTGCTCAATATAGATATGCTAAACAAACATCCCATCACTTTTGAAAAAGACGCTTAAAATCAACAATAAACGGACAAACATCACATTATTGTGGCCCATACATATCTTACTCACGTCCATCATGTCTCACCCGTTCAGCCTTACCGCGTTTTGTGAGCCAATGCCACGATGATACCTAGGAATTGCAACGTGTAGTAATAGAATTGTGCTAGCTTTTGCGAGCAGCAATGTTTTAGCTTGGGCTGATCACCTCTGATACGACTTGCCCTGTTGATTTACATGTTCGATCAACAATGTTGTGTTCAAGTAAGAAGAACCTCCTTTTTCAACTGCCCTTTTCGCCATCTCTCCAAGTTTTTTGGCTCTTTTCCTTCTCTCTTCTGCATCATCTCCTCCATCAACCAGCTGCTTTATAGCCTTTTTTACGTCTTCCCTTTTCACCGTTAGCACCTTTGCATTCATGGGTACCTCAACCCCAATCTTGACACCAATCTTCAGTATTTGAACTACAAACTTCTCATTGTAAAATTGTTCAGCAAACATCGGCCAAGTTATCATTGGCAAACCTGCGCTTACTCCTTCAATCGTTGAATTCCAACCACAGTGTGTGAAGAAACCTCCTGTTGCTGGATGTGACAATATTTGAACTTGAGGAGCCCATCCTCGGATTATGAGACCTCTCCCTTTAATCCTCTCTTCAAATCTCTGCTCCTTGAACCATTTCTCTAGTTCTGGTGTATAATCTATCTTTTTTATGGTCCAAATGAATGGACAATTTGAGGCTTCTAATCCCAACCCAAGCTCTATTAATTGTGGAGGCAACATGTGAGACAGGCTACCAAAGCAAACATAAATTACAGATCTTGACTTGTGGGAATTAAGCCAGTTTAAGCTTTCATGCTCATCAATGGAAGTCTTGTTACCCGTCCGTAACTTGTTTGATGTCGTTTCATTGCACAAAGAAAGCGGCCCGATACACCAAAGGTTGTTTACAAATTTCTGATATGCTTTCACATACCCTGATTCCATCTCTTCAAAAGAATTCACCAGCACCGCACTTGCCGAAAGTTCTGCTTCTTTAAATTGGTTTACAAGGTTATTCAAATCATCCGAACTTTTTCTCTGGGATTCAGGCAATTGGGCCTTAGTGAATTCAATTCTGTCTGGTACGCCTGGTACCAAAACAGGCTCAGAATCAGATGTGATTCCGTCTTGAACCTCGTAGCGCTTAATATTGTGAGAGCAAAGGAGAGTAAAGCAAGAAACTGTATGGAACACAACCCTTGGAATTTTGAACTTGAGAGCGAGATCTGAAGTCCAAGGAAGACAAATGTCAGAAATTATGCAACTGGGAAGCGACTCTAAATCCTGAAGCCATTTCTCCAAAGGTTCATGTAGCATATTGCTAGCTTGGAAGAATTTTGCTGTTAGGTCTAGAGAAGGAAGCGAGTCCAAATTTTCGCATCCTTTAGGCAATCCAGCTTCTTGTCCAGGAAAAGACAATAGCAGAAACTGAATTTTGAGGTTGAAATTCATGGCATAGTCAATGATTGCATTATTGAACCGGGCTGCATTAAGGGGTGTCATGACAATGGTAACTTGCTGGCCATGATCTGCAAGTACTTTGGCCAAGTCTGTGAAGGGGATGAGATGGCTTTGGGACATTAGAGGGACAAGAAGGAAATGATGAACTGGCTGCTGGTTTGAGGAAGCCATGGAAGGATTGTTTGGTGTTGAACGTGAGAGGTCCTAGATTGCTCCTCCTTTATAACGAGAATTTGCTTGTCTCTACTCTATAAGTGATGATATGTATACCACGTCAAAAACCAAGAAAGTGATTTTTTTTTTTTTAAGAAAAGTTAATCTTTTGGAATTTTTATTTGATTAAATAATAATAATAATAATAATAATAATAATAATAATAATATTCATTTATTCACTCGACCCAATTTTAAATTTAATTAATTTTTTTATCCGGCACAAAAAATTCAAAGATGATTTTTTTTTGGATTGATTAAGAAAAATATGAATTCTTAGAATTCTTCATTGATACAACATATATTTTTTTTTTCATCCATTCCTTTTAGGATCGTCGTCTTACAAATTATCTATGATACGAATGAATCTCTTTCTTTGTATAAATGTGTAAAAGATGTTAATCACACATAAAAGCTGAGTACATTGACTTAGTAACCCAAAGAAAATCGGAATAAAAAAAATAGAATTGCACGAGGTAATCAAAACATGAAATTAACATATTATTATTATAATTATTATTATTAATTGCTATAAATACGTCAAATTTTTTTTTGATAGAATAAATTTGTCAAATTTGAAGTGATAATATCAAAACATATAGATAAATACTAAGTAAAGATAAATCGAATAAGTTATTAACTAATCCAACCTATTTACATATATTATGTTAGTGTAATATATGCATAAACGATTAGTAGAATGTTAACTCTCAATTTCAGTGACTAGAATTTAAACTTTAATAATTTTAAATAACAAAAAATTTAAATCATAAATTTATAATTACAAATTTAATAATAGATTTTGCTATAATCCAAATTTGAAAAAATTATACTATTTACTTCCCGACAACAATGAAAACATCTATCATTTTGTTTATCATAATCTTATAATTATTTAATTATAATAAAAATTTACGTAAACATCTACTATTTATAAATGTAAATTTTACATAATTAAATTATAGTTGGCTAATTATATATACAATAATTATATTTAAACTACGATCGTCATGTACCAGTCTCAGTGGCGGCGCCCCTAAGGACATAAACAGATCAATTCATAGGCCAAACATAAACGAAAATTAAATGTAAATTTTACATAATTTTAAATTATAATTGACTAATTATATACAATAATTATATTTAAAATACTCTCGTCATGAAACAGTCTCAATGGCAGCGCCCTTAAGGACACAAAACAGGTCAATTCATCGGCCAAACATAAACGAAAATCATTATCATCACTTTGGGAATGATCCACGAAAATCATTATCATCACTTTGGGAATGATTTTGAGCCACTGGTACAGTGTCGATAAGTTTGACCTACAATAGTTCTAGGCTTAAAAATCATTTGGGGTTCGTCCTACTCCTACATTTGGTTAAAATTAATTTTGAGAAGAAAGCATTTCAACTGCAGTTCTTTTTATTATAATTTTAAAATTAGTTAATCGTAAAGATTCGTCACTTAAAAATGTAAACTTTATATAATTCTTTTTATAATTAATTGTAAGTAATGCTCAATTAAAACAAAAGATAATTTTTATACATAATACTCAATTATAATTAATTGTAAGTAATATTCTCTCGATTGAGAATCGAAAAAAAATTTAAAGAAAAGAAAGAAAGAAATTTTGATTTTTAATTTTTTAATAATTTTAATAATTTTGAGTTTTATTGATTAATTTTCACAAAAACAAAAAAATTCAGCTGACATTGGTTTTAACAAAAAAATTAACCTTTTGCTTGAAATAAAAATTTATTTGAATATAAATTAAAAATTAAACATTGATTTAAATAAAAAAAAAAGTTACAAGCGAAGAAATTAAGGAAACTACTTTTGCTCAACATAATGATAAAGCACTTTGTTTATAAGATTCAGGTTCAAGTTTTTTTATAATATCTCGTGGATAAGTGATTTATAAGTCTAAAAAATTCACATGTAAAAGTTTAATGAATAATTGAGTTGATGATTTATCTTAATCTTAAAAATAAGATAAAATTTTTTACATGTCCAATTGGCAATCTTAAAGATGAGGTAAAATTTTTTACATGTCCAAGATTTAGTGAGACTATAAATGAATCTGAAGCACAAGAAAAGAACCAAGGTAATAATGCAGATAATAAGCTAGTCCAAGATAGATATGGTCAACAAGCACAGATTCTATCCAACATTTCTTGATTTATATGTATCTTCATATATGTGTACATAAATTACCTACTCATCAAGGAAAAGGATGGGCGAGTTTGGGATTCTTTCATTGCCAGCCTCCTAACATTTCCAAGCAGCTTGCGTGGTTAGTTTCAATTCTATTTTCAACCGTCATTTTGAAGAAAGAAAAAAAATCTTTATTTGAGGGAGACTTGTTTTGAATGAGCAGGCTCCATGATGATACGTTTATTAAAGGTACAATCACACGGGTACTGCATGACAGTAAGGGAAACATGTTGGATACCTTCTCATACATATCAGATGAGGCTGTAGGATTTTTTAAGCAGTTGATCTTAAAAATAAGGTAAAATCTTCTACATGTCCAATTCACGATCTTAAAGATGAGGTAAAATTTTTTACATGTCCAAGATTTAGTGAGACTATAAATAAATATGAAGCACAAGAAAAGAACCAAGGTAATAATGCAGATAATAAACTAGTCCAAGATAGATATGGTCAACAAGCATAGATTCTATCCAACATTTCTTGATTTATATATATCTTCATATACGTCTACATAAATACCTACTCATCAAGGAAAAGGATAGGCGAGTTTGGGATTCTTTCATTGCCAGCCTCCTAACATTTCCAAGCAGCTTGCATGGTTAGTTTCAATTCTATTTTCAATGGTCATTTTGAAGAAAGAAAAAAAATCTTTATTTGAGGGAGACTTGTTTTGAATGAGCAGGCTCCTTGCTGATACGTTTATTAAAGGTACAATCACACGGGTACTGCATGACAATAAGGGAAACATGTTGGATACCTTCTCATAGATATCAGATGAGGCGGTAGGATTTTTTAAGCAGTTGCTGGGCACAACTGATGCTAATGTTGAAGCCTACAAGAAAGAGTTGTTAACTGACTTACTCTGGGTATCCTTAACGGATGAGCAGCGAAATGCAATATCACAAAATGTTACAAGGGAAGAAATTAAGGAAGCTATTTTTGCTCAACATAGTGATAAAGCGCTGGGCCCTGATGGTTTCAATGCCCATTTCTCAAGCCTGCATGGAGTATAGTAGGGGAGGATGTCATTGCAGCTATATCATATTTCTTTCGAACTGAAGATATCCTACCTGCTTTCAACTCTACAATAATAACTTTGGTACCAAAAAACCCATCTCCAGCCAGCATCTCTGATTATAGACCAATATCCTGCTGTACTGTTATTTACACGAGTATAACAAGGATAATGGCTACCAGAATGCAACAGTTTCTGCTATCCCTAAACAGCAACAGTCAAAGCACCTTCATAAAAGGGTGAAGCATCACAGACAATGTATTTATGGCGCGGGAATTGGTGAGAGGTTATGGTAGAGCTACCATGTCCCCAAGGTGTGCTATTAAAATTGATTTAAAGAAAGCATTCGATTCTTTAAATTGAGAATTTTTAATCTCAGTTTTAGAGGCAATGGGATTTCTAAGAAGGTTAATTGGTTGGATAAAAAGTTGTCTCACTTCACCAATGTTCTCTTTATCAATCAATGGAGGCTTGGTGGGATATTTTAAGGGGCCAATAGGAGTAAGGTAGGGGGATCCTATGTCACCATACTTATTTGTTATTGCTATGAATGTTTTGGATAGGTTATTGGATAGTGCTGCATTCTATGGCATTTTTTCTTACCATCCCAAATGCAAGAAGGTAAACTTGCCACACTTATATTTTGCTGATAATCTCCTTATCTTCACAAAAGGGAAGTTCAATTCTGTTCAAGGAATTCAAGTCATATTAAAGTAGTTTTATACTTATTATGGACTACAACTAAATAGTGCCAAGAGTGAGATATATTATTCAAGGATTCCTGGAATTGAACTTGAAGAAATCCTGAAAGTCATGGGGATCAAGATGGGAAAACTTCCCGTTAGATATCTTGGGGTTCCACTAGTGCCGCGAAGGCTTACTATGATAGATTGTATACCACTAATTGAGAGGATCACAGCAAGAATTCATAGCTGGGCAGTTAGATATTTGTCCTATGCAGGTAGACTACAGTTGTTCCTATTTGTCCTTTTTAGTATTCATAACTACTGGTGCATCCATTTTGTTTTTCTAAAAAAAGTAATCAAGAGGATCAACCAGCTCTGTTCAGTATTTTTTTGGAAAGGCCAATCAAGCACAGCAAAGGGAGCTAGAGTAAGATGGCAGGCAATATGTGAGCCAAAGTTAGAAGGAGGGTTGAGATTAAGAGATGTTGGTGCGTGGAACAATGCCTATATGCTTAGGTTTCTATGGTCTATCTTTACACAAGCAGGCTTGTTATGGATTGCATGGATACGCATATTTGTGCTAAAAGAAAGAAGCATTTGGGAAATTTCAGAAACTTAAAGTCATAGGTGGTGTATGAGGAAGCTGCTTCAGATGAGAAGTCTTGCAAGCAAATTTCTGACACAAAAAGAAATTGGAATAGTTTGGAATAATAAAGGTTATAGCTACTCGACTGCAAGTGTGTGGGAAGAAATAAGAGAGAGGCAAATGAAAGTAAATTGGCATCGGCTTGTCTAGTGTAAATTTCACATACCAAAGTATGCTGTAATTACCTGGATGGCTATCCTTAATAGGCTCCCAGTGAAAGATCAACTGGTTTCCTAGGAAATTCACACTGCTGGGGGCTGTGTACTCTGCAAGCAAGAGAAGGAGAGGAGAGACTACATTTTTTTCAACTGTAGATACTCTAAGAGGGTATGGCAACAGGTACTGCACCTGTGTAATTTACAGACAGAAGCTGAGGGATGGGAAAATGAGCTTCAGTGGGCTGTTAGTAGGCTACGAGGGAAAGCTTTGGTTCAGTCATACTACGATTGGCGTGGGAGGCGTACGTATACTGGATTTAGGCAGAAAAGAATGCACGCATATACATGTCAGTGGAACTCACAAGGGAGCAAATATTGAGAAAAATCAAAGATGTAGTTAGATTACGATTGATTGGCCTAAAAAATATAGCTTATGATTATGTTAACCAAGAACTATGTGAGAGATGAGAGGTGAGTAGGGACTCATTTGTGGTGTAAAAAGTTCGACAGCATGTATTTGTTGGTTGGTAGCAATTCTATTGCTTATTGGATAATGAATAATAATTACTTATCCAAAAAGAAAAAGATTAAAGAGTACTGCTTTATAAAAGCACATTTTTTGATTGAAGGAAATTGATTTTTTTTTTCATCTTTTCTCTAAGAGAAAGAAACTAGGATTTCATTTGATAATTGTTTGTGCCCAGTTTCGAGTCTGAGGGTACACCTGAAATCACAAAGAAAAAAAGAAAACGGTGAGAAATAAAGGTAGGGAGTATTTTTTGTATTTATACTGTGACGCACAAATAAAAAATTAATATAAAAAAAAATTGAATGGAGAAAAAAAAAAGAAATATCGATAATAGCTGGATGTCCATATTTATAAGAAGGAAAAATGAGGACATTTAGTGGACAAAGTGACAATATCCCTAAACATGTCAAGTCAATCTAAATATCTAAAATATTTTTGATTGTTTATTGATAATCTCTAATAAAAGAAAAAGACTTTGTTTATCCATTTAACGACTAAATGTTTCTAATAGTAATATTGTTTGTCCAATATATATATTCAATTTCATCTAAATGTAATTGCATTTATGATCTTTCCCCTAAAGTTGTGGAATATGATAAATTCACAATGAAAGCAAAAGTGTACCAGTTTCAGATAAGTGTTCTCTTTTCATTGATATAATGAGAGAAATATGTTTAAACTCAAGCAATTAGATCTGAACCCAACCCGACTCAACGGATCTAGCCAGATTTACTATCAACTGACTATGTATGTTCTGTCACAAGATTTACTAGGTTTAGTTGTGAAAGTAGTAGTGAAGCTTTTCATTTGACTTCATTCAAGCGTTCTCTTCTTAAACAAGGAAAAGAAATGGTGTGTTTTGATCTTGCTCAAGAACTAGTTTGGGCACCTTTGGTTCGTTGAAGAACAAATTGAATTAGCATTTCCATGTTCTGATAAGAGGATCCACCTTCCTCAATAGCCTTATTTGCAATCTCCCCGAGCTTTTTTGCTCTTTTGCTTCTTTCCTCTCCTATGTTGCTTTTGTCCATTACTTTGTCTATGGCTTGCTTTACTTGTTCCCTTTTCATCAATAAACCAAAGTTCTCTTCCAGTCCCCATGTGACTGCAGCCTCAACTCCCACACTTGCGCCAATTCCCAGCACATCCACAACCAGCTTCTCGTTTAAAAATTGCTCGGCAAACAGTGGGCAGGCTATTATTGGCACACCAGCACAGATGCCTTCCAGGGTTGAATTCCACCCACAGTGTGTTAAGAACCCTCCAATTGCAGGATGAGACAAGATCCATAATTGCGGTGCCCAGCCACGGATTATAAGTCCTCTATCTTTAATCCTCTCTTCAAATTCTTCTTCTGAAATCCATTTCTCTAATCCTTCTGACCTTTTGCCTCCTCTTATAACCCAGATAAATGCCTGATTTGACGCTTCCAGTCCTAAACCAAGCTCCACAAGTTGCCAAGTTGTGAGGCCAGATATGCTACCAAGACAGGAATAAACTACTGAGCCAGGTTTTTTTGAGTCAAGCCAGGGCTTCAAACAATGGTTGTCATCTATTGAGGCCTTCTGACCTCTCTCAGCTTTGTCTGAATTCAACTTGTTGCAAGCTGAAAGCGGACCAATACACCAAACTTTGTCTCCTTTAACTCTTTTATATTCTTTGACATATTCAGTCTCTAGTTCTTCAAAAGTATTGACCACAATTCCATCAGATATTAATTCAACTGCTCTAATGTTATCACGAACATTTGTCAAATCGTTTGAGCCAGGATTCAGGTTTTCAGGCAACTGAGCTTTTGTTAATTCTATTCCATGAGGCAAGCCAGGTATCAGAAAGGACTCAAACTTAGAGACAGCTTCATGCACCTTGGAAACCTCTAGACTATGAGTACAGGAGAAAGAAAAGCAACCCATCCCATC
The DNA here is from genome assembly GCF_047325235.1 of Durio zibethinus. NCBI lineage: Eukaryota > Viridiplantae > Streptophyta > Magnoliopsida > Malvales > Malvaceae > Durio > Durio zibethinus. The sequence continues at coordinate 24,842,068 of NC_143173.1, forward strand.
AAAGAAAATCCTTGGAACATTAAACTTGATAGCAGTTTCAACAGTCCAAGGTAGATTCTTACCAGATATTATGCAGCTAGGCCGGGGTTGTAATTCACTAAAGAGTTGCTCAAATGGTTTTTGTAGCATGCTAGCAGCCTTGAAAAAGTTCTTGATCAAGTCTCGAGAAGGAAGCTGGTCCATGTTTTCACACCCCTCTGGCAAGCCAGCCTCATCTGATGGAAATTGGAGCAGGAGAAGTCGGATGTGGAGACCAGACTCCATAGCACGTTCAATGCTGGACTGTAATCTGATGCTGTTAAGGGGTGTGGTAACAATTGAAACAATCACCCTATGCTGTGCCAACAGTCTAGCCATGTCCATCATCGGTAAAAGGTGGCCGGGGGACATTAAGGGTATCAAAACAAAATGAAGCTGACCTAATTCTGAAGCCATGGAGAAATTTGGGTATTGGAGAAACTAATAATGTTAGTCTTCAGTCTCAAAATATGTACGGAAAAGATGATATTTGAAGAAAAATCTATAATTCATCCGTTATTTTATTATATTTGATACAAATAATATATTAAAAATAAAATTTTTTTCTAAAATTTTTTCTTTAATGGTGCCTATAAACACATGTCTACTGGATCCATACGCATAAATAATAGCTTTCTGACTTGATGATCGGCTTGGTCGGCTCTTCTTTCATTTTTTTAACGCTTCGTCTGCCACTGCATAGAAATAAATTATTTGTACAACTACCGACGTTTGAACTATATATATTTTTAATTGCAACCCTTTCAGCCGTAACTGCTTTGCTGCAGAAAGTATTCTATGTTTTTTAATAGCATATTTGATGTACAACGTTAAGAATAAGGTAAAATAAAATAATATTATAAATAAAATAAAATAAAATAAAATTTTATATTTGATTTGTATAAAGATTAAAATAAAATAATTTTATTTATTAGTTAAAATTATTTTTAAAAAAATTTATATAATTTTTAATATTATAATAAAATACAAAAATTTAATTTTTTTATTTTAAATTTTTTATATTAAAAAAATGATTAATTTTTTATAATTTTATTTTAAATACATATTAAATATGATATATAATACTTATCATTTAATTTTACGTGAAAAATAGATTGAAGGAGACATCAAGCTTGAAGGCTATGTTTCATGGGACATTGGGCATGGAAAATCGAAGGGGTAGACTATTTTCTTTTCCAATGGCAAGGCTACTTTCATATATAGATCCAAATCCTGCCTTACCATTTATCAATAACGGCAGATTTTCCACCGGCAAGCATGGCATTACTCTGTGGCAGGACAGTGGGCGGCAATGCATGTGCAAATGTTGCGTTAGTGCTGAAGTTTCTTAGCCTGTTGCAATTCCAAGATGGGACCGTGGTAGGCAAAGGCCACTGTTTAACCAGCAAACAAAACATGCACTAAAACCAAATTGGAGGCTGATGCTCTCATCGTGGGGTCACGCAACTCTAAATGACAAAGCATGTGCCTAACTGCCTATCTTCAATTAGCTAATAATTAATTAAAAATATGGGATATGTGTTGAAATTAAAAATTTACTCTAATAATATTACAAGAGGGAAGTGTGGTAAAAGCAACAAGGAAAAAATGTTCAGAGACAAGCGAGTGAGGCTTATTTGGGTTGTGTTATAAATGCTCTGGCTAAGGTGCTCATTGGCGGTCAGAGTGAAATTTCACTTTCTAAATCTCGCTTAATTGAATTTCCTACCTCAGGTATTATTTTGTGATGAGCCTCTTTAAATAAGGCTTATTGCTATTGATTCAATGATCCCTATAAGACGTGGTCAGCGGTAGCCACGGATACGATTCTCATTCAGCAAATACCAACTCTTTTACGTTAATGTATTATAATTATTTTTGTTGCTTAGTCCATTACAAAAATACATCTTTAAACATAAAACAAAACTGACATTGATCTTTTAAGAGAACCAAAGTGCTGGGCAGAGTGGGCAGAAGACATGCAAATGAATGTGTAATGAGATATATTCCTAATATTTTAAGGTTTATTTTATTGCTGGAAAATTTTTGTTCAATGAGAAATTCAAATACTGTGCCAAACCAAACGTAATATATGTTCAATCAGCCGATGTTTGTACTTCCCACAGGATTTTTAGGATTCTCTTTTGAACTTTGAAGGAATTATCCAGAAAAACATCTTAATGCAGACCAAAGGTATTTTCAAAGGTATGTGGCTACTGAAACATCTTCATTTTTATAAGCTCCCCCTAAATGAAAGTTTAGGTTTGATACATATTAAGAGGAGCAGTCCTAAACTTATGGTCAAATGTTCATTAATGCAAAAGTTATGATTCTTCCATTTATGGTACCCTTTTAATGGATTATCTTCCACATCTCTGAATCTTTGACTAAAATGATTTTCAATTTATTAACCAGAAAATTATGCCTTCTTTGTTCTTACCAAAGATAAAATGGCTTGCTGTATAATAATCCCATCCCAACCTACTAGTTCCATATGAAAATTTCCTTCTGAAACCTAAAGTTCAATGGATAGTAAAGCAGTTTTCAGTCTTTGCCTCTTATTGGTTATTTCAGGTTAATGTTGTGTCCTTTTGGTTTTCTGTTGATGGTGTCAAAGGCATATTGTCACAACGTTTAGGCTTAGCTCGCTTGATAAGAGAGAAAGTGTATAAAAAAAATATTATACTTGAGGGTTCTTCTCTTGTGCATTATAATGTAGAGCATGTAGTGATGTGAATATATAGGTCAAACACCTTAGCTTAATGATTTGGTGTTTTTTTTTATGTGGAAAAAAATTTTTACGTTTGAGCATTTGATTTAATGATTAATATATGAATTTTTTTACTCTTTGAGCTTATCAAATTTTTTTTTCGTAAAAAAAAAAATTATTTAAATTGTGAACATCTTGATATCTTAAAGAATTTTAAGATTATCTGCCTAAATAGCATTCTCCCTAAAGTAAGACTTACCCTTGATTGTTAATCTAAATTTTCAGGTATATTTGTGCAATCCGACATAACCATTAACTTCGACAATGAATGCTCATTCTCGGTATGGCTATCAGCCAGCCCCTCCATAGGCGACGCTGATCCTGAGAGGGCACCAGGCACATTGGAAATATTCTCCATGCCAGATACGTGGACTGGTAGCATTTGGGTACGGACCAAGTGCTCCTACGATGCTTCCATGACTAATTTTACTTGTGAGACCGGAGACTGTGGATCTGGCTCAATTGATTGCCAATCCCCACCACCAAAACCCCCTGTGACACTCCTCAATTTTGGTATCAACCAAAACGTGGTCTCTTATGAAGTGAACCTGAACCATGGGTTCAATGTGCCAGTCCGGATTAAGCCAGTAGGCGGCTCATTGGTTGGAGGTTCCGGATCATGCCCCGTGGTAGACTGCATCAAGGATTTGAAAGATGTATGCCCTTCGCCCTTGGTTGCTCAAAACCAAAATGGAGTTTATGTGGGATGCAATAGTCCATGCGATGCATTGAAAGATCCCAAATATTGTTGCACTGGAGCCTTTACAGGGCAGGCTTGTCAGCCTAATGATTATTCAAAAACATTCAAGCAAGTTTGTCAGTTGGCACACACCTTTCCTGGAGATAATAATCCTCCAATCTACAAATGTAGCGGGGCTACTTCTTACGATGTTACATTCTGTCCTTTATAAGCTTGTCGATTCAGCCATGCTAATCAAGCATTCTAAATTAGACATGTAATCAGTGGATGTCAAATGGACAGATGCATTTATGTGATTTTTGTGAGAATAAATCCTGCTTATACAGGAAGAGAAAAAGAACAGTTAATTTAACTTTGTTTTTAAAAAAAAGCATATTATGCAATAGAGCAACGAAGTACAAAAGAAAAGAAGAAAAAGACCGAAACGTGGACCATTTCAGCCGAAGTTATCACGTTGTAAAGGCCTAAGTCATCGATCTTGGATCAGCCAATATCCATTTTTTTTTTTCTCTAGGGTTCCTCTCCCTGGAAACCTTTACTAATTTCTGAACATACAAGCTCTGGCTCAGGTCACCATCAATGACAAAGAAGAAAGCACCAGGGAAAAAGAAGCAAAAGATAAAGGAATTAAACCAAATTGATAATGTTCCCAAGTTTACTAAGCTGCCAAGAAAAGCTGCATCTAAGGCTAAACGCTCTTCATCTTCTTCTTCCCCTGGTTCCCCATCTGCTCCAGGTCTTTCAATCTCTCTCTGTTTTCACGAATTCTATCAGCTTTCATTTTCCAGTTTTCTTTGGGTAGCTTTATATTTGCCGGAGTCACAAATTTTATGTTAGTGAAGAAGAAAAAACTACTCTTGCTTACTAAGAAAGGAATTTTTCCTTAAAGCTTGAAATTTCTTGTGTCATTTATTTGGTGGGTAATTATTAAATTGCGAAATGACCCCAAATGGATATCTTGGATACCATTTGAGGAGAAAGGTTGAAGGTCGTGGCCTGTGGGCGTTTTGTGCATCAATTATGAATAATTATGTCCATGGCTTTTGTTCTACTTGCAACATGTCACCAATTTACATGGATAATTATGTATAAGAACTTAATAAACATATATTTTATGAAATTATTACCTTCTGAAGTTCTTTAAATATGCTGCGTGATTATTCTCTTGTCACTTTCGTCTGAAGTTCTATTACTAAGATGAAGAGATCTTATATCAATAAAGTAAAACATTATGGAGAACTATATCTTTAATCTTGGCACTTTTGGCGCAGGTTCCTTACCAGCATGCTCCTATGACAGAGATGAAGCTTCTAGTGTAACCTTAACTAATTTTGATGACAAAAAGGATGGAAGGAAAAAAGTGCATGACTCGGTTTATTGCAGCAACTACGAGGATAAAAGACTAGGATTCGTGTTGAATTTCTATGAATTTCCAGCAGTAGAAGTCGAATCAGTTGCTCTAAATAAAGTTAATGACCCATGCAGTGGTAGAATTGTCCTGTATGTATAATGCTATGGGCAGTTTTCTGAAGTTTGCTGTCATGTTGTATTTTTTGTTTACTAAAGAATTTTCTGTCTTTTTCTTCTTGAGTAGAAAAGGTGTTGAACAAAAAAGTGATGCAAAGAAATTACAAGTTAGAGGAAGCAATGGTGTTTGCATAACTCCAGGAAATGTCGTTTGGGCCAAAACAGCTTGCCGAGTGTGGTGGCCTGCTGAAGTATGATTCTGTTACTTTCTTGTTGTTTCACGATATGAGATATAAGGGATCTTTTTGTTTTTTATATTATACAGTCACGTGCCGGAATTTATAGAATCCTATGACTACAATTTATTTATTAGAGGACTTGCCCTTTTTTCTATCTTTCATTTTTGTTGATATTTTTCTTTCTGGCTGTTGATCTGCTTTTCTTTCGCTCCTCTCTTGCTCCTACAGGCTATCTCATAGTTGCATAGCCTTAAGTAAGCTAAGTTCTCAAATGAAACAATGCTTTTGTTGGGAGCCCGTTGGCACTTTCTTTCAGAGATGAATTAATTACCTAATTTTGTGCAGAATAGTTTGAAATTCTTTTACCCAATGGCTTCCAATTTGGGAAATGAGGTTCTAATTTTTTCACTATGAGTTTCAAGATAGGCTTCTGATACATTTTCATGTTGATGTTTTCTGTTGGGGAAGAAACTTTGTATATGACAAAAGTAGAGCAGACATAAGCAGGTTTAGTGTTTTAAGGCTCCATTTCTATTGACTGATACCTGTAACTTTTCTAGTTATGAGAAGAAACTTTTAGTATCTTCTTTTGATAATTTCCCCTTTGACTTGAAACTTCTTGTTCTGTTAAGGTATGAGCTTATTTGAAGATGAGGAGGATTATTAAATCTTTTGCACATGAAGTAAATAGTTATTTTTTTGTTTTTAGAAATACTATTAAAAGATCTTATTTGACATTTACAGATCATTGGAAAAAAATCCAGTTTAGCTGATTCAAGAATGCAACGAACGGAGGAACTTGTTTTAGTTAAGTTTTATGGGAAACAGAACAGGTAGAGTTCCCCATTGTAAGTTAATGTGCAGCTATCTTAGAACAGTGAAAAATTTATTCTGGTTGATATTTCAGTTGTATGATCTTAAATATTAGCTAATTTTTTTCAGTGCTTGGGTTAATGCAGCAAGGGATCTTTCAATGCTCGAGGATGTAAGTATAGGCTTTGTCTAGCTATGCCAAAATTATCAGATATTGATATAAGCCTAATCAATGTTATTGCTTTCTTAAAACTTGCTTGGAAAGAGTTTTCTTCTCTTCTTTTTCTTTTTTCTTTTTCTTTCTTACCACCTTGTGATATTCATTTGAAGTATTTAAAGGCTTTGGAGGGGAATGATGATAGTTCCCTCCATTCCAAGATTTGTGATTGGAATTTGGTGGTGGTTTTGATAATCATATCAGAAAATGATTTCAAAAAAAATATATATATAGTTTTATAATATAAACCTAGATGAACTTAATGTTATCTTTAACTAAGTTTAGTTCAACCTATGAACAAGTAGCTTAAATGATGTCTCCTTTAAAAGTCTGTCTAATAATCTGCCCACTCTATCTTTTTTCTTTTTGCCAGTGCTTTGACGAAAGGAGCTGCAATCCAATGGAAAAATTTCAAGATGCTTTGAAACAAGTATTTGATGATTTCTGTGAAATATGCAATTCGTTTTCATTGTATCTTTTTTTCAACCACTGGAACTGAATTCTGGCCTAATTGCAGGCATTAGTACAGAGGAAGGAACATATAAAATCATGTATGCAGTTGCCTGGAAGCCCTGATTCTTCCACTCACTCTGAGCAGCAAGACCAAAAATCTGGTATTTGTTGCATTTGTCTCTAACTTAGGCTTTTAACCTTCAACCAAGCTTGAAAACTCAAGATTTCTTTGTCTTGTTGCCTTTTCTTTAAACACTTCCATGTGTCCAATTCCTTCACAATATCATGTTTTACCGGCAAACATTTTTTAAGGCTAATCAAACTTAATACCATTCCCAGAAAGGTACATATTCATTCTTATAGGTGTATCGTGTCTTTTATCCTAAAACTGCCATTCTTCAACTGTAGCTAGAGCCTTGATAGCTTACTGAACTGATAAACTAAGTTTGTGTAGTTTGACTAGCTGGCCTCATTAGTTTGATGGTAAGAGCATCAGGCTGTTAAGTGCTTGTGCGGTTCGAGTGAACCCCATTCTCACAGAATTGCTGGCTTCAATCTTCACCCTATTACATTCCTTCCTTCCCGGACAAGCAAACACTGATTACTTTTTCCTGCCTTCTTATCAATCTCCAAAGTCTGTTTAAGCCTTTAATGCCTTTTCTTTCCATTGGGTTTACTAGAGAAACTACCATTGTTGTTATCATGACCCTACTTAATATTGGACAGGCAAATGGACTTCATCTACCTCAAGCAAAACAGGTACTACTTTATTCAAACAAGGAGGTAGTAAGAAGGAACAAAAGCCTACAATTCACCTGGATGTGAGTTGCCACTCAAATTTTGGCAGGCTCGCCTTGAAACTACTTGCTAGTTGCTACCATTAATGGTTTTATTTATAACATTCTTTTGTAGGATGCTACATTTCCATTGACATCTGGTAAAGGAGCTCGCCGGCTAAAGATAATGCGGTACCTTGGTCTCACAGCTCCAAGGGGTTCTCCCTTCTAATTGATCACTCCTGTAACAATAGCCTACAAATTGTTGTAAAATTTTCCAATTTTGAGTTTATCTTCCTTCTAAGGCATATAAAATTATTGAATATTGATGTTTATTAAGCCCATTATTTGCTAATTTTATACGTAAAAATGCATTGCTTAAATGTGAAAACATATGTATAAACCCCATTAGGTCCATTACCATCATTATATTTCTTTCATTGCGCTTAAATTATTTATTATATTAAACAGGTAAAATAAGTCATACTTAACTCCATTTATGAAGTTATCTTTAAAAGATAATATTTAAATTCAAATTTTAATATTTATAATTTTTTTATTCTCAAATTGTAGTTCTCTTTAGTTTAAAACAGTTATCATAGCCTCTGCCAAACTTTTATTTTTTTTCTTTTTCTTTTAGTAATTATGCAAATAAAAAAATGTTGTGAATTGCAGGATAAATATATTGTTAATTTATATATATTATTAGATTTATATTTAATATTATATAGTATTAGCACAACATAAAATGTTACATTACTATTAATAAATTTTAAAAAATAAATATTTAATTACATTAAAATAAATCAATGATGTGATTGATGATTTGTGATGTATCAATAATGAATAATATCTATATATATATATTGACATTATATTATTTTCAGATTTATTTTATCAACGGTTAAAAACAACTCGGCCCTAAAAAGGAAAACGGTCAAATAAAGAGAGGCGATGTAGGGTTACCAATTTGGTCAAACTTGGTTTTGGAGAAAGCACATTTGGGTCTTTTCATTTATAAACGGTTTGGGAGAAAGCCCATTGGGTTCTCTCTGACCCAAAAACACGACCGTTTCTTTCGGATTAGATCTGATCCTGAATAACCAACAGAAAAAGCGGGAGAAATCAAATCGAGACGGAAACGGAACAAGCCACGAGCCACCTGGCCTTAACGAACAGCCTGTATGTCCCCTTCCTGTCATTTCCTCCTTCCTTTTTCGTCCATCACCATCTCCCTCAAACTCGATTACTTTCTCCTTTTTAGTGGGTTTCCTTTTCCTCTGTTTGGATGCCACATTTACTTTTCTCTTCAATTTTATAACGCACAATTCCATGGCTTCTTCGAGCTCCCGCGGGAGTTCAATTCCCGCTCCAGGTACATTCAATTCAACATTCCCCTTTAAATTACTGTTTATAAATTGTTTTAATTTTTTTAATTTTTATTTAAAAAAAAAAAGCAGAGGCTGTTCGATTTCTCATCTCCTCGCTTGCAGATGAATCTCCAATGGTCAAAGAAGCTTCCATGGCTTCTCTTAAAGACATTTCTGCACTGTATCTTCTTTTTCTTTTTTTTTTTTAACAATTTTATATAATTCAGTTTTTTTTTTTTTTTAAATTCTAATTTGAACTGGATTATATATTAGGAACCCTCTTCTTGTCCTCGACTGTTGCTCCGCCGTTTCTCGAGGTGGCCGTAGGGTAATAATTCTCTTCTTTTGTTTCTGTTGTTTCGATTTAGAAAATTGGAGTGCGATTAATATTTAAAATTATTGGATACTTATTGTAGAGATTTGGCAATATGGCTGGAGTTTTTCAAGTAATGACATTCGGAGTTCGAGCTTTAGATAAAAAGGACATTGATGCTTCTTATATTGGCAAGCTTGCGAAAATTGCCACCGCCGAGATCATCTCTTCCAAGGTAAATATATTTCTTGTTTCTCTTGTTGCATTAGAGTTAGTAACATAAAAGTTATAACTAGAAGGCGCGTTCTCGCTTATAGGCTCAGGAATTTGGCACGAATTAGGTTGCCTGCTTTTCGTATATTTTCTTATAATGGGTTGCAATTTTGGATTGGCTTGGTGGCTTTTAAATTTTTGTGGTACAATGAGAACAAGTAATCAAAATGTGGTCTTTTGCAATTGGCAACAGGAAATGTTGGGTTTACCTGTTCTGATTGTTGAGTTAATGTTTTGATTTGTGGATGATCTTTTTAAGGGATCATATATATATATATATATGTGTGTGTGTGTGTGTATGTATATATATATATATATATACATACACACACACACACATATATATATATATATAGATATAGATATACACACACATACATATATATTATATCTTCTTTTTATTTTATAAAAAATTTATAGCCCTTCCTACTGTTTTTGTGCTGCTTGCATCAATGATTCTCCTTTAGTAAGCTTCTAAATGACCACGTTCTCAGTGATTGAAACTTGAGTCCTCCGAGAAGTCTCAAGCTCTAACCATTGTGGTGTCTCCTTGGGCTCTTGGAAAATAAAATATTAGTTTGTATTGGCTGACACTATAGCTCACGTTGGTACTTGGCTTATTAATCCAATTCTGCACATGCTTCATTGTAGGCAATTAGTTGTTATTGGATTGGAATTCATAATTTGCTTGTTTTGCTCATGGTTATATAGGAACTCAAAGCAGATTGGCAAAGGGCAGCAGCAAGTCTACTTGTTTCAATAGGCTCACATCTGCCTGACCTTGTAAGTCTATTGCTTGCAGTTTGGTTTATAGTTTTTAAGTTTTGCTGTTACTTTACTTTTCTGAAACTGTGTCTCGTTTTATTATGTTTATATATTGCATAGGAAAAGTATTTCCTTATCTGCTCTCTGTCTCCTCTTCTTATTTTCTTGTTTTATTTTCCTTATCAAGTTCATTGCTTAAACTATATATATTTAGTCATTTATCATGGCCCATCCTGTTTTGGCAGATGATGGAAGAAATATTTCTTCATTTGTCAGGGCCAAGCTCAGCTTTGCCAGCTATAGTTCAAATACTTGCAGACTTCGCTTCTGCTGATGGTTAATCACTTGCCTATGTGGTTCTTTGTGCTTTTTTTAACTTTAATTATCTATGGGTTATTGCAATTTCTTTGTTTAATGAAAGATTTTTGTACTTTATTTTATTCAATCAAGCTTTGCAGTTCACTCCACGTTTGAAAGGTGTGCTTTTACAAGTTCTACCTATCCTTGGAAATGTAAGAGATGCCCACAGGCCACTATTTGCAAATGGTAATATATATGTTCCCTCACTATTTTTCTAAAAATTAAGTTATTGAATAATGTTAAGAGCACTGACTGGCCTTATTGATTTCTCTTGAAATCTTTTAATGTTTTTACATTTCAATCTTTGCTAGTATCTAGATTTGATGTTAGCATAGTTCCTTATGTCTTTCAATTCTGATTGAAGTTTCCTTCTATGGAGCTTGAACTTCATAACCTTCTTCAACACTTGAGATTTAATTAATTGTTTATCTTTATAAGATTCTCTGCTCTGATATGGGAGCATAGCTGGTGAAAAAAAGTTGGTTCTTTTGACCCATTTTTTCTTTAAACATAGCTTATTAATTTATGTTGCTTGCTTTATGTTGGTTTTCATCTTTCCATGTTTTCCCACATACAAAATTTCTCTGGGTTTGATGTTCACCCTTTTTTTATCCTTAGATGACTTTGTTGTAAATATATGTTTCACATGCATTATGCACTTCTTCTCTTGATAGCTGGCTAACCCATGATGATATGTTCTTTTTTACTCTCCTAGCTTTTAAGTGCTGGTGTGAAGCTGTCTGGCAATATAACATTGATTTCCCTTCTGATTCCCCTATTGATGGTGACGTCATGTGAGATACGGCAATACACATTTTATTGGTGTCATTTTGCTGATGCTTTATATCATATTCTGATAATGTAATGACTAAAAAAATGTTGTATTTATTACAGGTCATTTCTAAATTCTGTTTTTGAACTTTTATTGAGAGTTTGGGCTGTTTCACGAGATCCTAAGGTTTGCTAACTCAATATATTTGTTTATATATTTATATATTAGAAACCTAAAATTACAGATATTATTACTGTTTTATTATGTTATTATTGTTGTTTGATTCTGGAAAACCCCATGTACTCGATTTGTTTCTTAATTCCTCTGTGCTCATCCAAAAAGAAAAAGAAACACTTAGAATGTTAAGACTGCAAAATTCTTTAAGCAAAATGACAATAAACGAAAAAATATATCTGTCACTAATAAATACCTTTTAATTTTGTTTGTTAATAATGTCTAATTGTCCTGTTATGTTGTATCTTGTTTTTTGGATCTAAAGTAAATTTGTTGCTCATTGTTGACTATATTCTTATTTGAACTAGGTTCGAATATCTTCTGTGGAAGCATTAGGTCAGATGGTTGGTCTTATCACCCGTACTCAATTAAAGGCAGCTTTACCAAGACTTGTCCCTACTATATTGGAGTTGTAAGATTAAAATTTTAGTTCAAAGTACAAATTACATTGTTGTAGGCTGTATATTTGATGTATAGTAGTTTTATATAATGTAGTACTTTGGAGTTTCTATTAGGCATGTATATTTTGCACACATACACTAGCAGTTATTACTAGTAAACAGACCTAATATATTTTTAAACTTAAACTTCAACATGGACTATAATGGATATTTTCTTTTTCTTTTAATCAGGTATAAAAAGGATCAAGATAATGCACTTATTGCTACCTATAGTCTCTATAATCTCCTAAACGTTTCCTTACTTTCAGAAACAGGTCCTCCTTTGCTTGATTTTGAGGTAAAGCCCTTATCACTCTTCTGTTTTTGTTTTCTTGTATTTACTTACGTTAATAATTTTTCATTGCAATTTATATTTACTTAGTTTTTTCTTGTGCAAAAACTTCTAATGATTTCTAGTGTAACATCATAATTCTTCCTAGATATGGTGGAAGAACTTCAAGAATTCCTTATGTCTGTTAAATAGGTTATTAAGTCATTTCTCTGTTTTCTCTTACAAGCAATGGTTTTGTTTGGCACAACCAATGGAATGTCTTATCTTTATAATTTTTTTAACTATATTTTAAGCATTCATTCTTCTTTCTCAGTCATGAACATAGTTGCTAGCCAAACAGAGATCTGAAAGTGTCCAAGAGGAATGTTCAAAGATAATGAAATCTGGTTATTATATGAGAATTAGTCGGTGTTTTCTTCCATTCTTAGACCTTTTCTGGATGTTACTCACCCTTCTGCCTTTCTGATGTTATTAAATGCTTTTATTTAATAAATTTCTAAGGATGAAGTCTCTAATATTATTTTTAAACAAGAAGCAACTTTTGAAAGTGTTAGTTGGTCTTATCTGATGTTGATTTTGATTTAATTTGGGGTTTGGTGACTGATTACTTTTAGATTGGGTACTTTGACATTGTATGAGAGCCTACATCTTATATTGTTGCATTCATTATTTGTTTGCTCAGTTGTTGCCCCATTTATGTAGTCTGTATGATAGGTATGTGGGTTAATCACTGATTTGATTGTAGCATGGGAATATTGGCTTCGCTATAAATTAGAAATAGAATAGTTGTGGTTATTGAATTTCCTTTATACCAGCTAGTTTCTGTCCAGATCCTTCTGTATGGAGATAGGATGACTTTTAGGATCTATTTTTTCTGTACTTCTCCTTTACTGAATATGCTTATGAGTTAGTGCTTGTTCAGAATATTTATTACGTACAGAGAAAAGAAATGCTGCTTTGTACTTATTTACTCTTCTCCCAATTTTAGATTTTCCCCAATGCCTAAGGTGAAAAGAAAGGGAATAAATTGTTATTTGTTGTGTCCTTTCTATCATTTATTGGTTGCCACTCCACCCCTTCCTGTTTTATTTTCCCTTTTTCTGTTCAACTAATGTTTTTGTATGTACTAGTTGAGCAGCATTTTTTTTTTCTTGATGGATGTTTCATGTTGTATGCAGGAGCTCACAGTTATATTATCAACACTCCTCCCTGTCATCTGCATGAATAATGACAGTAAAGAGCATTCAGATTTCTCTGTGGGACTGAAGGTATAATTACACAGTGCAAGGCCATCTTTTGCTAATGATGTTTATTACTTGAACATGACAAGTTCTGTTTCTTCTACTTGTCATTAGGTTTCATTTCTTTTCCACATCATAATTTGTATGCTTTGTGTTGCAGACATACAATGAAGTACAGCGTTGCTTTTTGACGGTTGGTTCTGTATACCCTGAGGATTTATTTTCTTTTCTTCTGAATGTGAGTATACACATTTCAAGGCAAGGTGCTTCATTTTTGCTGTGGAAAGTTTGTATCATCTGGAAAGTGGCATTTCTTATTGATATGGCATCGATGATTGTACTGTTTATATTTCATTGTTGGATAAGTAAAAAGATGTAGTTTTGTTTTCTGAATAGTGGTGATAGATAATTAATTTCTTGGCATACATTTTGTCTTTCTGTTTTTTTTTTTTTTTTTGGCTACCAGAAATGTAGATTAAAGGAAGAGCGTTTAACTTTTGGTGCACTCTGTGTTTTGAAGCATCTTTTGCCCAGGTTTATTTCTTTCTTTTGTCTTTATTTCTGTTTATTAGTTATCTTACATGACTTCCTTGCATTTACTTTAAGGTCATCTGAAGCTTGGCACAATAAAAGGCGTTTGCTAGTGGATGTTGTGAAGTCCTTGCTAGATGAGCAAAATTTAGGCATCCGAAAGGCTCTCTCTGAGGTATGGTGTTATATAGTTTTATAGCTTACGGTTCAAAATGCTATTAATCAAATATACGTTCTTAATCTCACTGGTTTTTGATCCTGTTACCATCATGTTAGTTGATTGTGGTGATGGCTTCACATTGTTACTTGGTTGCGCCATCAGCAGAGCTGTTTGTTGAATATCTTGTACGGCATTGTACTTTATCAGAACATGATAGACTTGATCTTGAAACCTCCCAGGTAAGCTTTGGCTCCTGCTGTATCAATTACAGTAAAACAAATTGGATGTTTTACTTTACAATCTTAAAATTCGGTGTCAGATGTTGATTTAATTTGATTGTTGTTCACAAAAGTAGAAGAATTTAAATGATAAAATAAAATTGAAGAAAAAGACAATAAATTAATGATAATAAATTGCACTAATATCTTCTTGTGAAGTGCAGTTATTTCATGTCATGATAAGTCATATTTGTTGAACCATTGACAGCGCTTAAATGTCACTCAAACGGTAGAATTTGGGCCTTAATTTACATATTTTACTTTGAAACATCTTAGGATTATGTAAAGTGCTGTAATGTATAAGTCATGATAGTATTTACTGTCACTATTGTTTTCTCAGGTGAAGATAGGATCAATTCGTCCAACAGAATTAAGGGCAATATGTGAAAAAAGTCTTCTTCTTCTTACTATCACAATTCCTGAAATGGAGGTGTACTAGCTTCTCCCTTCTTCAACCATTAAATCTCTAATGAGGGTTCTTACGTTGACAAAGTGAAAATCAAAATGTTATCTTTAATTGATATCAAGGTTTTATGCAGCACATTCTTTGGCCTTTTCTGTTGAAGATGGTCGTTCCTCGGGCTTATACTGGTGCAGTTGCCATGGTAATATGCATCTTAAATAATTTTAAGTCCTCATAGAATTTTCATTTTCATGCAGTGCACACTTTTATGTTGTTTTGGCTTTACTTCCACCCTCTATTTTCCTGTTTCCTCTATTTTATTGTTTTGTGCATGTTATGCACACCTTTTAGGTTATAATGCACTGAATTTAATCATTTTTAATGACTAGTTTTCATTTATGCTGCTGCTTAGGTATGCAGATGCATTGCAGAATTATGCAGACATAGATCTTCTTATAACAATAATATGCTTGGTGACTGTAAAGCTCGTGGTGATATTCCAAATCCTGAGGTAATGTGTGCTTATCGTATGTATGTTATAAGTTTGCTTTTGTTCTTTAGTATATGAAAGTAAATCTCTTCCATTCTACATATATATTCAGGAGCTGTTTGCACGCTTGGTGGTTCTTTTACACAATCCTTTGGCGAGGCAGCAGCGGGCAAGTCAGATTCTGACAGTAAGCATATATTAGACTTGAATTAACTTATATCACTTACTGAACATTGACAAGTTAAAGCAGCTTTAAAATATGGCAGTAATTGTGCTTGTATTCAATTTGGAATATCAGACCAGTGGATTGGAAGAATTTCTACATACAATAGGATTATTTTAAAGTTTTATAAAATTGGGAAGAAAACATTCAGTTTCTCTCTTTTCATGCGACCACCAGTTTTATATCACTTCTATGCACTGTGCTTTAAGCAGTTTTTCTAGTCAAATATACATGAAAAGCTCAATGCATGTAAAGCTCAATGCATGGAAATTTACTTGGTGGTTTTTTTTTTTTTTTTGGTTGAAATTAAAAGCGTACGGCAGTTATTCAAGTCTACTAATTTGATTTTTTTAGAGGTACAACATGGTTGTTCCAATTGGAATAAATTCGCATTGTTAGATTGATAAATAGTCCTGTCTTCTTTTTACCATTTGAACTGTTTACAGGTCCTTTGTTATTTGGCACCTCTGTATCCAAGGAAGGCCAACTTGTTTTGGCAAGATGAGGTACACCCTCATTTATTAGAATTGAGTTAGAAGTGAAAGTTTATGTTTGAGTTGAAATTTTATTTTTTTAGGAACAAGAAATTTAATGGTGCATGAAGTTTTTTTGAGAAATTAGTAGAGATAAAAATGTAGATGTGTCAAAATTGTTTCATATATACTGAGTCATTAAATGTTAAATGTGTGACTGCAACAAAAATTAAAACACTTAAATAGGGTGACAATTCCATTTATTTGTTCCTGGCTACAATGATGTTAATTGTATTTGTTGAAAAGCTAAGAAATAAAACTGTGTGAAAAACTTAAGAATAAAACTGAATGTATATTGAAAAACTGCTTATAAAGAATTATACAACTATTTAGTGGGTAAACTAGGAAACTAAATCTTCCTAAAACTAATTCTATAATTGAGGGATTGTCTATCCTAATTTTCTGTCCTTAATTCTTAGGATACAAATACTTAATTCTAGAGATACAAATATAAATATACAGATTACAATATTATAATCAGCTGTAAATAAGTTTTTTCACACACTCCCCTTCAAGCTGGTGAATAGGTGTTTTCCATTCCCAGTTTGGAAATAATTTCTTGAAATGTTGCATTGCTGAGACCTTTAGTCAACACATCTGCAAGTTGACCCTTGGTTGATACATACAGTGTACAAATCAACTCACTGTCTAGTTTTTCCTTTATGAAATGCTGGTCTACTTCAATGTGTTTTGTTCTATCATGTTGCATAGGATTGTGTGCAATATTTATTGCAAACTTGTTATCATAGTAAAGTCTCATTAGTCCATCCCACTTGATCTTCAAGCCTTCTAGGATAATCTTTAACCATAGTAGTTCACAAATTCCTTGAGCCATTGCTTTGAACTCTACTTCAGCACTTGATCTTGCCACCACATTCTGTATTTTATTCCTCCAAGTCATTAGATTACCACCAAGAAAAATGTAGTAGCTTGAGATGGATCTTTTATCAGTTATTGAACCTGCATAATTCGTATCTGTATATGCCTCTAGAACTAGTCCCGAATTTCTTTTGAATAAGATACCTCTTCCAGGATTGGCCTTCAAATAGTGCAATGCATAGTAGACAGCTTGTAGGTGCACTTCTTTAAGACTATGCATAAATTGACTTATCACACTCACAATATATGCTCTATCAGGTCTAGTATGTGAGAGATAAATGAGTTGTCCAACTAATCTTTGGTTCATCTCTTTATCTATAGCAGCATCTTCATTAGCTTATCCAAGTTTATGATTAGGATCTATAGGGGTATTTGCAGGTTTACATACGAAGTTCCCAGTTTCTTTCAAAAGATTCATCACATATTTCTATTATGAGATGAAAAACTATGCCGTGAGTGAGCTACTTCAATTCCTATGAAGTACTTAAATCTCCCTAGCTCTTTTATCTTAAATTCTATAGCCAAACACTATTTTAGAGATTCTCTTTTCATCATCTCCGGTTACAATTATATCATCAACATATACTAATAAAACTGTGACTCTTCTTGAATCAGAGTGCTTGATAAACAATGTGTGATCTCCTTGACTCTGCTTATATTCCATCGCTAGCATCACTTTAGCAAATCTCCCAAACCAAACCCTAGGAGACTATTTAAGGCCATATAAAGCTTTTTTCAGCTTGCATACTTTGTTTGCTTCTAGATGACCTCCAAATCCAGGTGGAACCTTCATATATATTTTTTCTTCCAAATCATCATGTAGACAAGCATTCTTTACATCAAATTGTTGAAGCTGCCAATTGTAATTTGCAGCCAATTATAACAAAATCCTAACTGTTTTCATCTTGGCAATTGGAGCAAAAGTTTCTTGATAATCCACTCCATAAGTTTGAGTGTAGCCCTTAGCCACCAACCTAGCTTCATACCTTTCAACAGTACCATCCGTCTTGTATTTTATAATGAAAACCCATTTACACCTAATTGGATTTTTTCCTTTAGACAACTCTACCAGTTACCATGTCTTATTTTTCTCTAGGGCCTCCATTTCTCACTGGATAATGTCTCGGATAATGTAGTTGCAATAGAAATAGTGTTTTGGCTCATAAGAAAATTTTTGTGGGAAGGTGAGAATTTTTCGAATGACACAAAATTAGAGTATAGTGAATGCTTAGTACATTCTTTGGTTCCTTTCGTAATAGCAATAGGCTGATCATAATTCACTAATTATAGTTTTAGGAGATTCATGCTCATTTTGAGAAACAGAGTCAAAGATTGTAGTTATCTCATTTTCAGAGTTAGGATCAGGTTATTGGACTTGCATTGGTTCAGGATCTGGAACTTTCCTTCTTAAGTAAACCTGTAATTCGTTTATAGAATCAAGAATAATATTATCCTTTATCACATCTTCTATGTTTGGAATGGGTTCAGACTCAAATTCAGTGTTTAACTTGGACTTAGAAGAAATAGGTTTAGATTCAGAGGAATTAATGGGTGAAAATGTTGAAAAGGAGGACAAGTCAAGCAAAAGAAGTCTTTGTCTTTATCTTCCATGAATGAAGTCTCCATTTGAAGATAAGGTTGAGTAAAAAATGGTTTACTTTCTTCAAAAGTGACATCTGAGGACAAATAGAATTTTTTGGTAGGAGGATGATAGGACTTATACCCTTTCTGAGTTGATGAATACCCCACAAAAATGCACTCAATTGCTCTAGGATCCAACTTCCCCCTGTTATGACTGTGGACATGAACAAATGATGTACAACCAAATGTCCTAGGTGTGAGGTTGTTTGTGGTATTAAAGTTGGGATAAAATTGTGAGAGTAGTTCCATAGGAGTTTTAAATCCCAAAACTATTGAAGGTAACCTATTTATAATGTATGCGGCATCGAGAACAGCTTCCTCTCAATAGGATTTAGGTACGTTTGCTTGAAAAAGTAAAGCTCGGGTTGTGACTAGTAAATGACTGTTTTTCCTCTCTGCCACTCCATTTTGCTGTGGAGTATTAACACAAGATGACTCATTGATAGTCCCCTCCTTTCGGATATAGGTAGATAAACTCCGGTTGAAATAGTCTCTTGCATTATCAGACCTAAATCTCTTGATTCACTCAAAATTGATTTTGGATCATGTTTTGGAAGCTTAAAAACACACTATTCACATCTGATTTGGATTTAAGTTAAAACATCAAAGAGACCCTAGTACAATCCTCTATGAAAGAAACAAATCACTTTGCACCAGAAATTTTTGAGGGACCTCATATGTCACTATGAATCAAGTAAAAAGGAATAGAACTTCTTTTATTGCTAACTGGAAAAGACACGTCTATGCTTTGTAAGTTCACAAACACCATAATGAAAATTTTCGGCATTTAATCCTTTGAGCAAATAAAGAAACATGTTTTTCAAAGTTCCCAAAGAAGGATGTCCAAGACAAAAATGATAAAACTAGATTTTGGGAGATTTTTCAGAAAGAAATGACAAAGGTAAATTATTCTTGATATTACTTGTGTTGTTTGATGCCTCAAGATAGTATAGTTCATCATTCTCCTTAGCAAGTCCAATTCTCTTCCCTGAATTCTGGTCTTGAAATTCAC
Source organism: Durio zibethinus (assembly GCF_047325235.1). Classification (NCBI taxonomy): domain Eukaryota; kingdom Viridiplantae; phylum Streptophyta; class Magnoliopsida; order Malvales; family Malvaceae; genus Durio; species Durio zibethinus. Next base: position 24,861,731 of record NC_143173.1, read on the forward strand.
AAAAGGAGGGATAAAAAAATCACTTTGCAGTTCTTGTCTCTAGTAAGTTTTTGTATAGATATCAGATTCGTAGACAATCCAAAAACATGAAGAACATTTTTAAGAACAAACGAAGGATTAATTTGAATATCTCCTAATCCTGCCACTGTATTAAGTGAACCATCTGCAACAACAATTTTATTATTGCTAGGACACAGGATATATGTACTAAACTTTTGTGAGGAATGTGTCATACAATCTACAGCTCTTGAATCAATGACCTAAGAACTCGTAATAGGCTTAACTAAGATGTTTAATCCTTGAGCACCAGAAGCTTTACTTGGACTAGAAACCTTACCCAAAGAACATACCCCAGTAGGCTTTTCAAGAGTTTTCGATAGGCTTCTTAGTTTCTCAATCTCTTCTCTATCCAACTCTCTTTATTCTCGAGACTTTTGTATTACTTCGGTGGTTTTACCAGTTGTCACTTTCTCAAATCGGGTAATAGTGGCAGATTCTGCTATCTCTGGAATGGTTATCTTTCTCATGACTAAAACAAGTCTTGATAGTAAAGGTTTAACCAGAAATGATTCTAGGCAATGAAGGCTAAAGAAGGAAAAAAATGAGACTAAAAGATTTAACAAGATTTGGCTAAAGGCCTGAAACTATGGAATTCAGCAATGAAGGCTAATTTTCTTCCCAAGAAGAGCCTAGTTTTCTTCAGCAGAAAATTAATATTTGTATCCTAATTTTCTGTCCTTAATTCTAGGAATACAAATACTTAATTCTAGAGATACAAATATAAATATACAGATTATAAGATTACTACCAACTGTAAATAAATGTTTTCCCACAGTATTTTATCATGAAATATTAGCTTCTAAAGGCTTTAAAATATATCAACATATCGTGCAGCATATTAAGGATAAAGATTAAAAAATAGTATATTTATGAGTAAAAAGCTCATTCTGTAGTTAGATCAATGCTTTATTGCTTCAAGTTCATTATGTAGAGTTCTATCCCTTGTGTACTTGTTGCCTAAAGCTTTAGTAGATATGCAAAATTCTTATTTCCTAATTAAACAAATTATTGGTCATGCATGAATCAAAAGTTAGCAAAAGCAAGCATGCTCTAGTATCTAATTGCGTATTATCTTTGGTAAGCTCTAGATTCCAAAAATGAAGGCGTATGTTAGTGACCCAGAAGATCTCAAGCTGGATCCTTCCTATCAAGAGACCTGGGATGACATGATAATCAATGTAAGGTTTTCTAACTAATAAATTATTCATGTAATTACTCTATATTGTTTGTTCACATGGTGGAAACATGTCCTCCAGAGAAAACTTTGTTTTGACATTGGACCTTGCAGAGTGGGGAATACATAATATACTTTTTCCTATGCAAATGAGAAATGGAATTTACTCTTGATTGCAATATAACAACAACAAAGGAGGGGAAAACACTATAAATTCCTCCTTATGTGCTAAGTACCATTAGAAATATCTCATTATTCTTTTTTTGCAGTTTCTTGCAGAATCTTTGGATGTGATTCAAGACACTGATTGGGTGATTTCTTTGGGAAATGCTTTTACCAAGCAATATGCACTTTATACGCCTGGTGATGAACATTCATCATTCCTTCACCGGTATTTGTTCTGAATTTTGCTTTCTTGAATTCACTAAAGAAAGGTATCGCCTATTTTTTTAGGTGGGCTGGAATGGGTTTAAAATATGGCGAAAAAGGGAAAGGTTCTTGTATTATTTTTGTCTATTAGGATTTAAGGACTAGAGGGGGAATGGAGGGAAGGAGAAGAGGAGGTATGGAGGAAAAGTGAAGAAGGAAAAAGGAGAGGGTACTGTTCTAGGGATGGATTGCTTAATAAAAAAAAAACGAATGAATGAAAGCAAAGGGTATATTGTAAACGTTGTTTGGTTAGAGGAAGGAAATGATGACTTTTTATACTTTGACAAGCATGCCAATTTAAGTTAAATTATGCATAATTTTTTCCACCTTTAAAAAAAATCTTTATTTTTTAAATTTTAACGTAGGACAATAGTACATTATTTCCTTTTAATCTTTTATTTACTATTGAATGACTGTGCTTAAGAATGGAGGCTATCCTAACATCTTAGCCTATAGTTATGCATTCAGAGTTACAATTTTCCTTATCCTAGCAGCTGCACGGAAAACCTTATGGAACTGACACAATTGCCAGGAAGTTGTCTGTTATATTGATCTAACATACATATGTATGAGATATTGACGTTAAATGTTTGATCTATTCAAAAAGTTTTTCAAATTATTCTAGAGGAATTGAAGTCTGGTTTGAATTGAGATCTGGCCACCCTGCTTCAGCCCGTTTTAGGAACAGTGCCAAGTGAAGGCAACATCCAACTGGAATATGCAACAGCTTGAGCCAGGGGGTTTTGCATGTAGTGGTTCCTTATTCAGGATTGAAATTTACCTTGGTTATTGACTCATTCTGCCTATCATTTTTATCTGTGAAAACTATTTGTAAGGCAATTTTATTGAATTATAAGTTTTCTTTATATTTCTAGAAGCATCCAGGAAATTTTCTTTTGAAGTTACTGATGTTTCTCTGGAATCAAGTCCAATATCGAATCACTGTACTGATTATGAGCTTTAGATTTCTCTCTCTTACTAACTTTCTGGCAATTTCTTTAACTAGCAATGACCTTCCACTTAAATATTGCTAGTATCTGATGTTAAGGTTCTGAGGTTATTCACTCTTGTATGGACTCCCTAAAGTTCACATCGTTCTGTTTTTTTGTAGAATCAAAGCTCAATGCAAAATCCTGAACTCTCTGAAATGTTTTCCCCCTCTGTTTGCAATCTGTGTTGCAGATGCCTGGGTATGCTTCTTCAGAAAGTTAATGATAGGGCTTATGTTTGTGGAAAGATTGACTGGATGTACAAGCAATCTAATATTGCTATTCCGACCAACAGACTTGGTTTAGCCAAAGCCATGGGATTGGTAGACTTGAAGCTTTTTTAATAATTTTTCTTTGTAGTCTTTTTTAATGTTTATCATTTATAATTTTCGTTCTTTCAGGTTGCAGGATCCCACTTGGATACTGTGTTGGATAAGCTGAAAGACATTCTAGATAATGTTGGTCAAAGCATATTTCAAAGGTGTGGCGCTTAGAACCACCTTCCATTGGCAAAACCATAAAACGTGAAGTTTGGTTTACGTGTGGATTTTAATAGTTCATGCACTTTCTCTTCAAAATTTGGAGAGAATAAAATCCTAAGCTGAATGGCTTTGCTTATTTTACTTGTTTACTATATATATAATCCTTATCATGTGCTAAAACTGAAAACTCAAAGCAACACTTCTTTAGAACTACTGTTATTTTCATTTAAGTCATTTTATAAATTGATTATTTTTGTCAACTTGTATAAGAATGTTATCAACTTCCATCAACTTTTAAGTTTCAAGGTTGTGCATATTCCAAAAAATTTTGATCTGAAGTTTGAGGCTTTCCTACTGCAGGTTTTTAGCATTCTTCTCTGCAAGTTACAGAACAGAAGAATCTGATGATGTACATGCTGCTTTGGCTCTGATGTATGGATATGCTGCGAGATATGCTCCATCAGTGGTTATTGAGGCTAGAATCGATGCGCTTGTTGTAAGGAATTTTATCCTTTGGGCTCCTTATAGCTCTATGAATTCTGTATTGATATATGTCACATCATTTTTACATGTTTAGCCTCTATCGCTAAAGCATTAACCCTTTTTTATTTAGATAGCTTTCAAGCTGCATGTTTTAAAACCATTAAGCTAGGGTAGGTACTGGTTCATCCCATCATACATGTTACTCACTGATACAAATCCACATCTTATGACTGAATTGTGATTTCATTGTGTTATGCCTATCTACATTATAGCTTGTTGAAGTTGTATTATGTTGCAGCTGTCTTCATTGTGTTACCTGTACTGCCGTCATTTTATATGCTATGTAAGGTGATTATTAGTTCTCATCCTTGCAGGGGACTAACATGCTTTCACGGCTTCTTCATGTACGTCACCATACAGCAAAGCAGGCTGTTATTACAGCTATTTCTTTACTAGGTTTGTTAAGATAGTACTTTACTAGCAAGTTATAAACCTGGATTGAATTAGTGTTCAAAAGGTTTTAGGTTAAGCAGGGCTTCAACAGTATATTAGGATTGCACTTTTATTAAGGATAGAAGGAAGTTCCTAAGAGCTAAGAGTGATTGTTTTCAATACTTAGGCTTGATTAAGGAGAGGTTGGGGAGGATGTCATGCATATTCCAGCTGGGTGAATGAAATGGAGAAATAAAACTGCTAGAATATGTATTCACGTCATACTTAATATGTTGATAAGAAATTAGCTGTTCTGGTATTCAAACTTATAATGGTGATATAATTCACTGTTCATGCAGGTCATGCTGTCATTAATGCTGCAGAAAATGGCGCACCATTCCCTCTGAAAAGAAGAGACCAGTTACTTGACTATATTTTGACTTTAATGGGTCGAGATGAATCCGATGATTTTGCTGATTCCAGTCTTGAACTTCTACGCACCCAGGTATTTTAATTGCTTCTAATAATTAAAGTATGATGTAGTGGTATATACTGTCTAGTAAGCATTACCTCAACTGATATTGTGATTTGTGACCTCTTTTCTGTTTATGGTTTCTTCTCTAGGCTCTTGCTTTGAACGCATGTACCACTTTGGTTTCTGTCGAGCCAAAGTTGACAATTGAAACAAGAAATCATGTTATGAAGGTACATGCTTTCAGTAACAATGTAAATGTTGTTCCAAAATTGCTTACTTGGAGCCATGAATACTTCTGAAAATATTTTACAGGCTACCTTGGGGTTCTTTGCATTGCCGAATGATCCAAAAGATGTTATCAATCCCCTTATTGATAACCTTATCACTCTGCTATGTGCTATTCTTCTTACAAGGTGTTGCCAAAATATGGTTTGAACTTTTTTCTTGTATTATTTGTAAGATTTATCACAAGTATATTTTTATGTATGTGGATATGCTTGCATGTATGTAGAGAACATTTCTTTGATTTATGAAATCCTACTTGACCGCTGTAACTTAATCAACTGATGTTGGTAGCATAGATGATATTTTGCTCCTAGACTACTTAAATAATGACACTTTATATTTAGGACACAGGAAATAAATACAATGAATGATTTATTGTTCTATATGGACCCTTTATGTTTCCATTGCAGTTTGATGATGGCCTGAAGGTCAGGGTATCATTGTGGTTTAATTGTGTATATCTGAAAAGTCAATCTCACTTTTTTGTTCACACTAGAATGGTATAATTATTGCAGCAGGTTATTCCATTTATATTCAAGTTTCCTTTCTTGAAGAAAAGGATAACAATTTTTCTGTTGGAAGATTGAAATTTCCTTTAGGCATCCAAGGCCTTTCAATGGATAAAAATCACCCAAATCCTATGATCATGTACTTTAAACACAAGTTTGTCTCCAGTTACGGAGATTAATCTTTTTAGGGGAATTTGTTTTATTCCTGTTCAAATAATGATGTAGGTGGACTCCCTCCCTTTTCTCTCTTTCAAAGCTAGATGGAGAATGAACCACGCATAGCAGAGACATGAAAAAAAAGCCTTGGAGCCCCTGGAAGAGCTTAGCTACCTTGCTAACTTGTTCCACTATTATAGAGCTATGTGTTGTTTAGTAAGCATTTATGTTATCCTGCTTCATTGATTGACTGCAATATCAAAAGCAATTTGGTTTTTGATGATGTTAGGAACAGAGTACATCTGCAAAACTCTTAATATATCTCCTTTTTTACAAATTTTCCATATCTTTGCATGTATTGACATATGATTCATGGTTGTTCTAACTGGAAACATGTGAAACAATTAGTGGAGAGGATGGAAGAAGCCGAGCTGAGCAGCTATTGCACATATTAAGACAAATTGATCAATATGTTTCTTCATCTGTGGATTATCAGAGAAGAAGAGGTTGTCTTGCAGTGTATGAAATGCTTGCCAAGTTCCGAATGCTCTGCGTTAGTGGCTATTGTGCATTAGGCTGTCATGGGAGTTGCACACACAGCAAGCAAATTGACCGTACTCTGCATGGAAATTTTTCCAACCTACCATGTAGGTGCACTCCTATGGCAGTTTTCAAATCTTTCATGCCTCTTGCTAATCTTGTTGAATTTCTTTTCTTCAACTGCCAGCGGCATTTGTATTGCCAAGTCGTGGAGCTCTGTCGTTGGGAGATAGAGTTATAATGTATCTTCCACGCTGTGCAGACACAGATTCTGAAGTTAGAAAATTTTCTGCTCAGGTATTAAAATTGGTCTAGGGAAAGATTTGGAATCATTTAAAGATGAAGCTTCCAATGCCTCTATAATTATTTAATTTGTATTAACCTATATATGGCATTTAATTTCTACTAAAATGAAAAGGAATTTAGTACTTTTTTTTTCTTTGACTAGATTCTTGATCAACTCTTCAGCATCTCTCTTTCACTTCCAAAGCCACTAGGTTCCAGTGTTAGTGGTGATATAGAGTTATGCTATTGCGCTTTATCCTCTCTTGAGGATGTTATAGCGATCTTGAGAAGTGTATGTTTATTTCTGAGCATCTACATCCCTCTTTAAAGTTACATCTCCCCACCTTCCCCTTTGAAGATACAGAGAGTGAACCTGTGACGCTTTATACCTGGTTAATTTTTAATTTTCTGTGTTTTCAGGATGCTTCAATTGATCCCTCAGAGGTTTTTAACAGAATTGTTACTTCTGTCTGTATTCTTTTGACAAAGGAAGAGGTAAGATTTACCTTTCCGTTTGCCCATCTCAAATTTAAATACTTTCAAACTAACCAGCAATAGTTATTATTGATGATTACTTGCAGCTTGTAGGCACCCTGCATGGTTGCATGCCAGCAATTTGCGACAGAATCAAGCAGTCTGCTGAAGGGGCTATCTTAGCTGTTATTGAGTTTGTAACAAAGAGAAGGACTGAGCTGAGTGAAACTGATGTTTCAAGGTTTTTTCCTTTAAATAAGAAAATGTACTTTTAGTTATCTCATTAATTGTACACTCTTATGATAATGGGATAAATTACACGTCCATGGAAATATGCTTGATCCAGTCTCTCTACAGGACCGCTCAATCTTTGCTCTCAGCTGCAGGGCATGTTACTGAGAAGCAATTACGTTTGGAAGTTCTAGGAGCTGTATCCTTTTTTTTTTTTTTCTGTTTAAGTTTACTAGCCTAACTGATGTTAACTTTTTCCTGTTTGGTCAGTGTTAACAGTCTGCAGAATCAACTGTGTGGTCTTATTTATTTTTTTCTGACACATTGTTTATCCTTGAGTACCTTCAGATATCCTCTCTAACTGAGAACACAAATGCAAAAATTGTTTTCAATGAAGTATTGGCAGCTGCTGGAAGGGATATTGTCACGAAAGACATTTCTAGGCTACGTGGTGGCTGGCCAATGCAAGATGCATTCCACGTGAGTCCCCTTTCGTATCACTTAGTTTATTATTCCTGTATTATCTGGATTTCTATCAGAAATGGATGACATATATTTGAGGTCTTATTCTGTTGTTGTGATGAGTTAAGTTGGCTAACTTGGTATATACAAGAACTTCTGAATGTGTTGGCAGTTCTTTGCAGGATCGACAACCACTAGATCTTCTAGTTTCTGTTTTCTCTTTAAATTTTGGATTTCTGGAGAAATTATGGTTGAATGTGGTTTTCATTTTGTTTCTGACTGGAAACGCACATAATTGACCCATTAACAAGATGGTCTCTCCTTTGTTGAAATCTTGCTTTCAAAGTTGTTATTAGTTGTATTTAAATTTTTAGAATATAGGGGTTCCTTTTTTGTGTGCTTTTCCTAGTGTTTAGTCTATGAAGAATTATGTTACTGGTCCATCACCAACATTTTCTTTTTTATCCCTTTCAATCCATTGGCTGAGTTATCATTTGTGCAAATCTATATTTCACTATTCTATATTTCATGATCTACTCTGTTTCTTTTTCTTTTTTAATTTTCTTATTTTTTGATGGCTATCAAATGATTGCTTCAGTTTTTGACTTTTTCTTAATTTGAATAGGCATTTTCCCAACATATAGTGCTATCAGTTTTGTTCTTGGAGCATCTGATCTCTGTCCTTAATCAGACTCATGTCACTAAAAGTGATCCAGGAAAAGGAGAAAATTCTAGTCTTCTTTCTGAAACTCAGTTAGAGGATGAGATTCTGCAAGCTGCTATTTTTTCCCTCACTGCCTTCTTCAGGTAAGTTGATCAATTGCTTTCTTCAAAATTTATCATTTTATGGTCTCCAGAGTTTTATGATGTTTCATCTTAATTGCAGAGGTGGTGGTAAAGTTGGAAAAAGAGCTGTTGAACAGAGCTACGCTTCAGTTCTTGCTGCTCTTATACTGCAATTTGGAAGTTGTCATGGTCTAGCTAGCTTTGGTCAGCATGAACTTCTACGGTAAGTGTCCTACTATATATATTTATATATATATATATATATATGTATATATTTATATTTGACAGAAGAATCTGTCAGTTGGAACCTGATGTTCAGTTAAAAATAAATAATTTTTTCTCCACTTCTGCAGTGCACTTTTAACTGCATTTCAGGCCTTTTGTGAATGTGTTGGAGACCTTGAAATGGGAAAGGTACATGAACTTTCTGACAATACTTACAGCTGCTACTGGTAGGACAATGAGAAAGACCTCCCAGAATAATACAAAGTTGAAACAAAATTAAATACTGTCTTCAGATTTTGGCTAGAGACAGTGAGCAGAATGAAAAGGAAAAGTGGATTAATCTTATTGGAGATTTAGCTGGCTGCATTTCTATAAAGAGACCAAAAGAGGTAATACTATCCATTTGGTATTTGCTTTCTGTATGACTTACCTTCTTTTAAAAAAATGACTGATGCTGATGGAATACTGAAAGGAAAATATTTGCTAACACTGTAACCAAGTCTACAGGTTCAGAATATCTGCAAGATTTTCACAAAATCATTGAACCGTCAAGAAAATTTTCAACGGGAGGCTGCAGCTGCTGCACTATCAGAGTTTGTTCGCTACAGGTATGAACATTGTGATCTATCTTTGAATTTCTTGCTATCTTCAACTTGTATCCCTTTTATTTCTTTTCTTGTTGTTATTGCTGTCCTAATCATTTCTGGCATCATTATTGTCATCACTTTTTCTTGATAAGAATGTTATGTGTTAATTTCAATTATGCAGCAGCGGGTTTAGCTCCTTATTGGAAGAGATGGTGGAAGTGTTGTGCCGACATGTCTCCGATGAATCTCCAACAGTTAGATGCCTTTGTCTAAAAGGACTAGTCAAGGTATATGATAGGGATATTCATGCAGATTTTAACTGTGCCATTTTTAATCATCAATTACAGTCACACACATCCACTTCTCTCATAATTTCTGTTTCAAGTTTAATGGTTTTAAGATTGTATTATTTCACTTTATCTATACCCTTTGAAAGTATGACTTTCTGTGTCTATGGCAGATACCATCTGTTCATATCTACCAGTATACAACTCAAGTTCTGGGTGTAATATTAGCATTGCTTGATGATTTGGATGAATCAGTGCAATTAACTGCAGTTTCATGCTTACTGATGGTACTTTATCCATTCTCTTTCTTCTTATAGTGTGTGAGTACCCTCACTTTTATGTGTATGTTTTTGCCCTGGGAAATATATAGTCTTTCAATATGCCTTGTATACTCTGTTTTTATACTAGTATTATTATTTGAACTTACAATTTTTTGTAGATTCTTGAGTCATCGCCCAATGATGCCGTTGAACCCATTTTGCTTAATTTGTCTGTTCGGCTTCGCAATCTACAGGTGCATTCCCTTGCTATTTACAATATTTGATTAGGGCCAAGTTTATCATAGACATTCAATTTTTAAATCACTTTCGGACATGCTACTCAATTTGCCTTCCTTAGTTATGTGTTAGTATGAGTTCAGGGTAATAGATATTAAAATGAACTGGTAATAGCCTCTCTTTTTATATAATTTATTGTGCTGTGTTATTTATTACAATTGTATGTTACAGTTATGATTTAACCTGAAATTAATGAATCTAACAACTCTTCAATATTTGAAGTTTGTGTCTTCTCCCTTTTCGTATGCTCCAAGCTGGGAACCTGGCATGTAGGATGGCAAGGAGGGTGATGTTGATGTTATTTATTGCAAAATCTTTCATGGACAATCTTATATTTCTAGGGTTTGATTTGATGAGCAAGTTTGTTGGCATCAATGATTGGTTTGATTTGATGGGCAATTTTAGTAGCATTAATGATTGATTTCGGATTTTAAAGATTCAAAAGTGATGACAAATGCAAAGAGGATGGCATTAATTCTTTTATTAGATCAAGACTCAAGAGTGCTAAAAGATGCATCTAGATTTCCTTGGATATCATACATTAGATATGAAAGGCATCATAGGTGGGTTTAATAATTAATATAGTATCACACAATCCTAAAATAGTTCTTCATTGATTAGGGAGAGATCAGGTATTCATGTCAATACCTACCGGTCTAGTTATTCTATGAATATTAAGGATGCAAATTCCAGAATAGACCTAATCAAGGCCAGGCAACCTGTCTGGACCCATAATCCTGGCCCCCTGTGCAAGGGCAGACAACTTATTAGGCCTGATCAAATTAGGGCTAGCTAATAGATGTTGAATTCGTGGCTAAGCCCAGTTTGTCCTGGTCGAGAAATATATTAGTATTTTAGATTATTTATTTTCTTCTTCGTTTGTTTTGGTTGTTTGTTTTTAATTTCGAAAGAGTAACAAATAATTTGAAAAAATGTTGAGTGGGCTTTTGAGTGGTTTTATAAAAACTTTGTTATTGAGGCTGATCTTGGACAAATTTTGTGCCCAATGGCTGGTCGGTACCAGCATGAACAATTGTCTCAGATTTAGGTCCTCAAAATATGGGAAATAACAGAAATTGATTACTAAAAATAACAATAATTTACACTACCATGGAAAGGTACATAATCAGGCTCAAACACCACTACCTAACCCAGAGTTACCAGAATTCACTTACCCCCGTTGGACCCTCCAACTTTTGAATTGGATCGTGGAACCCCAAATGCAGATTGTTTGTGACTCAATTGCCAAAACAAGCGGTCCATTGGTTAAAGTAGTAAAGAACTGAAACTAGAAGAAATTGGAAGATCTCAACCCCTGAAGTCTCATACGCCTATGAAAGATAGGGAGAAAGGAAGACGACAACTTCTTTCAGTTTTAACTTTGGGTTTATAACTTATTTTTAGTCTTTTTCATTATATGCCTAGCCTAGGGTATACAAAGTTGTGAAGTCCTAATTTGCAAACAATTTTTTATTTAATTGTATGTTAAATTCTTTTTAGAAACACCCGCTAGTTTTGGTTTTTGGTCAATCTTTATTTTAAAATTTAAATTAATTTCATTAATTTTAATTTCTTTTGTTAAATAAAAATTAACTTAAAGAAGAAAAAATTTTATCAAAGAAGACTATCCTTATTGAACCATATTTTAGGTAGCTAGTGTTCCGGTTCTGCGAAGCAAGTCAATCCGTGTTCCAGTTAACATAGAGCTAGCATATATCCAGTGAAACTAAATTTCCAAAGTCCCATTGGATAGACTGGTTACCTTCTTTGATAAAGAACTACAGGGTAAGACCTGATTGTTGTAACATGACTACTAAGGCTCTTGATAACCTAACATGAGATACCTTTCTTCTAGACTCTTTTTTTATGACTGTTTATGGTTTTTCCTGATATCTTTGTGTTTGCATCAATCTTAGTCTTCACTATCATCAAAAGCTGCATCCACAAGCATGCACCAGAATTCCAGTTGTTAATTTGCATTTGGTGTTAGGCTGCATTTGGTGATGGGCAAATGCTTTTCATCTACAGATATCCTTGAATGTAAAGATGCGGGCTGATGCCTTTGCAGCATTTGGAGCACTTAGCAACTATGGAGTTGGGGCGCATAAATATGCTTTTCTTGAGCAGGTAGCAAACTCAGTTTCACTTCAACTAAATAAATAGATTAAATTTGTGAGGATAAATGGTCTTTCTTCCTTTTATGTTGAATCTTCCTTCACAGTTGTATGGTCAAACTTATTGATTATGTCATAGAACCACATAATACCTTTTCTAAAAGAAAAGGTTGTGAAGTCATTCTAGTCTACTCTCAGTGTGCCACTATCATCAGAGATTCTATAACTGTTCCGATGTCAGCATAAGACTATGTTAGATAAAGTAACCTTGTCTTATCAGTGCAACCATCTGACTTAATAAGTGCTTGTTATATTTGTTAATACATGTCAAAAGGTTCCAAGTTCCAACCTTATTAGATTTTCATGTTATCCTTTTATTTTCATCACACTTCCATTCACCTACTTCATTTGTGGTACACTAAAGATAAAGTAGAAATGAACGAGCTTTTCCACCATTTAGCATCTCATCAAGTTAATCTAATGTTAATCACTAATTCCAGATACATGCTACACTCCCACGCTTGATCCTACACCTACATGATGATGACCTTGCAGTTAGACAAGCCTGCTGTGTGAGTGATTACCGCATTTTTCATGCCCCTTAATGCATGAAGCTTATTAAGCGTGCTTCTTCCAAATGATGCCATCTTTTTCTTTTTCTTTTTCTTTTTTAAATAAATAGAACACGCTCAAGCGGTTTGCACCTTTAATGGAGATAGAAGTGTTGCTGGCTTTATTCAATTCACATAGCATTAACTCTGACCATCGGTATGCAATAATGAATCTTGAAATACGGTAACATATGCTTGTCTTTTTTATTTCATTATTGTGAAATATATCTTGCCTACTTTCAGAGGTGATTATGAGGACTTTGTAAGAGATTTTACAAGGCAGTTTGTGCGGCATCTTTCCTCCAGAGTTGATACTTACATGGTGTCAACCATACAGGTTTGCATTTTCCTGATAAGGCTGCATATTTATTCTAAAGTATAATTCACTGGATTTTTTTGCTTAATGGCTACAAGGAAATTGATTTGTACTTTAAAAGTACCCATCCAAATAGGAGGTTATATTATTTTTCCTCAACAAAATTGCACAACTTTGGATGCCTGGCTTATTTGCTTGCTTTTAGCCTAAATGTGGGACGGACAGTCATGGAATCTGGAAAACACTAACGTAGCTCTTGACAATACAGGCTTTCGATGCACCTTGGCCAATAATCCAAGCAAATGCTATTTATGTTTCCAGCAGCATACTCTCTCTTTCTGATGATCAACACATTTTAGCTCTTTACTACTCACAGGTTACATTCTGAGATATTCATGCTATTCAATTGTTACTGTTCTTATAGTTCTAAGAAATATGCTTGAAAAATGTCCGCCATATTTTAGGTGTTTGGAATGTTGGTTGGCAAGATGAGTCGGTCAGCTGATGCAGCTGTTAGAGCTACAAGCTCTTCAGCCTTCGGCTTGTTACTTAAATCAACCAATTCAATTTCCTGGAGAGCAGCTCGACTTGAACCAGCAGACTCTGCCAGAAAGGATCATGATTCCGAGTCTGCAAAAAATAGCAAACGCGATTTGAAGGGATAAATATTTTGTCGATCATTATACTAAATGTAAATAAACTGAGCAAGCTCAATTCGGGTAGGTCAAAGTTTAAGAGTTCATAAAGGAATCACAGAACCACAAAGGTTAACTAATTTGCTGATATATGAGGAGATGAAATGAAGCCATTCCAAAATTCAGAGGGGATTCTGAAGCATCAACTCAATTGTTAATAATTTGTTTTGTTTACCGTTAAATGTAATTTAAGTCGGGTTCAAAGATTTGTCAATTTTTAACATAACACAATGATATAACATAGTAATATAATATGAAAAAAATTTATAAAAATGATATGATTTAAAATTTTAATGAAAATTATATATGGATTTAATTTAAAAAAAAGTTGGGTTATGATAATTTTTATATTTTATATATATTTGATTGACACTATAAATTCATGAATTGAATTTATTCCAAGTGTAATTGTATAACTGTAAATTTTGATGTAACAAGCCTAGAATTTGCATTTATAGGCCGGTTGTCAAAAGTTTCGTATAGGTGTACCAAGGCTATAAAGTATTAGCTGCAGTATTTCCTTTTTTTCTAAAAATTCACTTGAAAATAATATCGAATTAATTGTAATTTTTCCACACTTAAAAGGCTTATAATGATATATTTCATGAGGAAATGACAGTAAATTTTTATGCCCAATGTGTTGTTAGAGGAAATGGGGTGTGACAATCATGAGGAAATATCATGGTTAATAATATTGTGTCATTCTCAATTGATGTATTTAAATATAAGTTTTGTTACAACACAATAAAAACTAAATTTCTTCCTAAATTAGAGTTTTGTAACAGTTTAAAGTCTAAACTGCAATAGCAATTGATTAAATTGCATAAAAAAAAAAATTTCAAGCTTCATTTTTTTTGGGTCCATATACTGAACTACAAATTTTCATTTTTATATCCAATAAAATGGAAAAAAATTTTTTTTGCAAAATAGAAGAAACAGTGCAAAAAAAAAAAAAAAAACTCCCATTGTTTCTATTCAGGAAGTGGACTTCCTCTTCAAGCAACCTAACTTGTAATGCGAGGTTTTCATGCCAAAAGCAAGGAAGTATTCATTGCTTTTACTATTTTATTTTAATTGATAGATGGGCTGATTCGGAGCCCAACCTAATGAAAAATAACCCATTTAGTTTCGGGCTTTGGTTGAAGCCCAACTAATATCTTCCCTTTTCGGATTTCACAAATTTATTTTTTTCTTGCATATTAAGAGAGGCATTGAAGGTAAAGAATGGGAGTGACAATTTCTTTGTCAGACTAATTATCATTTTTTCCTATTTTCTTATAAAAATAAAATGTAAAAAAAAAAGTCTGAATAAAAATTAAAAGTAAATAACTTATCATGATTTTATTTCAAGCAAGATTGAGAGAAGAGAAAATGACAATTTTATCTGATTGCATTGCCAATTCATATATTTATTTTTATAAAAAGTTTTAAAATTAAAAAAAATAACAAAAATATTAAGGGTTAGTTTAACATTGAAATTAAAATGATTTTTGTGTTCAAAAATTAATTTTGATCCAAATTCAATACTAAATAACAAAAAAAAAATGATTTTTTGATTTAAAATTTTGATTCTCAAACCCAAACCAAAAAGTTAGTAAAGAGTTGTTTTTATGTTCAACCGCAATTTTGTAGGTTAAATGACTTTATTATTCTTATATCCTAAAACATTTCTTATTTTGTGTATTTTTCTTTAGACATTTCAATTTACCATAAAAACTTTTTTTAAATAATCTCAAACACTTAAAATTTTTAAATCTTTTTTTTTTTCATTGCACTTTTAAACATTTTTTTTCAACTTAAAACTTTTTCGACCATAGCTAATATACTAAACTAGGCTTAAGAAAATGTGGGGCTTATGTTTGGAATATTTAGACTAAAAAAAAGAAAAGAAAAGAAAAGAAGATAGAGGGGAAGATGAAGATTAAAGGTAGGAGAGATCTTTAAACCTTTTGATCTAGTGGTTAAGAAATTTTGAGAAAGATATATAGACATTGATTTTAATTACAAACCTATTAAAAAAAAAAAAAAAAGCAGGGCACTTCATAGTTTATGCCTTAATTTATTAGTTTAACTTTGATAATTTTCGTCCTCCACTTTTTAACAAGAGTAATTAATCTTATCAAGGTTATTGTCCTAATCCACATATGTATGTAGTAATTTTTTATTATAACTTTGTTTAATTTTTTTTTAAATGAGTGAACAAATGGAACATCCTGACCATGCAGCCTAGTCGAAGTTCCAAAACATAACATTGGGATCAAGATATCTTATATATATTATTCTTCTCCAACATGTACCAAACAATTAACAATGTTGCCACGCAACTCCACCATACCTGAAAGGAAATATATATATATATATATATTTATTTATGGGATTTATTTAGGTCATGGAAAATGACTAACCACTCTTTTAATCACGACTCCATAACTTAGCCATAGCCACAAAATTGGAGAGATTTTTTTCTTTTCTTCTTCTTTTATTTACTAATAAGGGAAACTCCATTGGAGAGAGCTTGAGTTCTTCCTTTAGGGGTAAAATTTTAAAAACAAAAGAAAGAGAAAGAGAACTGTTAATGATAAAGGTTGGTAGTGCTCTCAATATTTGTATTCCTAGACTCAGAAAATAAGAAAGAGATTATAGAAAAATATATATAAAAAAAAGATTAAATGATATTGGAAAGTGTTATTTATACTTGTAATATAAGGGGTTTTTGATAGGTTAAGCTATACGAGATTAGCCCTATGGTCAAGGATGATCTGGTAGGTCGAACTGATCAGAACATTAATTGTCCAGTTATGGAATAACAAATTATTTTCTAAGAGGCTTAATAGATAGATTGATGAGGTGATCAAGCTAACGTTGTTTCATGAATTTAGATCGATCTGACATGTCAACTTAATTTAAAAGTCAAATATGATTTTAGTTGTTTATTGACTGTCTCTAATGAGAAAAAAAATCATTTTATCTTTTGGACCTAAAAATACTCCTAATATCGATCATGATCAAATACATGCATATATCTTAATATTAATGTGATCGAAAACATGAATTTGAATATGACATGTATCTAAATATAATAGTTATTGAGTTGAAAGTTTTTTAAGGATCCGATAATATAAAATAACACGACGAGAGATGAAACTGGAAGAGACTCCCAACCTTTCATAGGAGGACTCTTATACTAGCAATCAGTAGTTTAGTACAAACAAAGCAAGCATGATCGAAAGCACTACAAAGAGTTGGCCATGTCGGACAATGTCATCAACAAAATATGACCTCTTGGGCTAGCTCTAATCCATTTTCAACACATGCTTTTCTGTCTTTTTAACACCTTTTTTGTGCTGTCCATATTCTTGTCGCTTTCAACATTTTGTTTGGTTTTGGAGTTGCAAACTACTCTCAAAGATCAAAGCTAGCAAAATAAGAAGCACAAATTTAGCAGCCAGGAAAAAACTTATTAGTTTTAGTAAACGGGATTGATTGATTTGGTAAAAATCAAATACGTCGTTTATAAAACTCAAACTCGATTTTCGCAGGCTTTAGATGCACTGAATTGTTATCAATGCATCATATCAGCTTTGAACTCAGTATGATACATCGAGTGATAGTTGGTAAGCACTGAGCCGTGCACTGAAGAGTGAGGCCTCGATCGGCAAAGTTAATGATTATTTATGTTCGGTGATGACAATCGTAAAGACTCCATTACCATTGGTAGGCCATATCAAATAAATGGCTTCATGATTTTCCTCTGTTCATTCAAGCAAAGCTACATGGAGATGGCGGTCGTCCACTTTCTTCCACTTTCTTTCCTACAACAAAATGTTTCTTACGCGACCATTTACGTCAAAAGTAACGTATATAAAAATATCTCTTAGTAAAGGATAAAACTTATATGAAATTTTTTACGTGAAATTTATGAAGGTTTTTTTTATAGATAATTTCATAAAAATTTTGATAAAAAATTTAAATCGATATATTGATAAAATTTAATGTGAAAATCAATAATATGTAAAAAAAAATTTATTAAAAATATTAATTATATTTTAAATTTAATCAATACTTATTTAATAGTAAAAATTTTGTTAATATTTATATTAAAAATATCTATCTAAAAATATATATCAAAATTTATTAAAATTTTACACATTTGATTTATATAATGAAAATTTTTAATCTATCGATTTTTATTTTTTATTTTAATTTTAATTTAATATTTTTTAATAAAAAAATCACAAATTTCACGTAAAAAGATTCATCTAAATCTTTTCCTTTAAAAAATGAGAATGAGATAGCTCGATTTACATTAACAGTAATTGTTTTGAATTTTTTAGATTTAGCAGTGATCTCTAATTAGCACTAATTAATCTCAAATGTGACCAAATTATAAGATATATAACATATCTTACCTTTAACTTAAGGCTAAAGATTTATTTTATCTCAAAATTTATGCATTAATCTATATTATCTTATGTATAAATTTTTTATTTTATTGCATACTATTTGAATCAAAAAATAAAGTCAAGGCTCTAGTTATAGCTTTTGGTCGGTCCTATAGTTAACATTTATAGCAGTAAACCAAAAATATTATAAAATTTATAATTTAATTCAATTATTTTTATAATTAAATTTAAAATATAATATTTAATAAACTTATAATTTAAATTTTAACATTTGTAAATTTTTTTTTACTCCAACTTATGAATTTCTCTTTGAAAAAATATTTAAAGGAAAATTTGGTCCGTTTATGTAGACCAATAACAAGGAAATGATGATACGATATTAAAAAAAAAAAAAAAAAACAGCTAATTATATCAACAATGAAAATGGTCGGTCGCCGGCATGGGTGACCAGGGTTGGCATCGGGTCGGGTTCGGGGCGGGTTTTGCTCGCCCCGAACCCGACCCCGACTTAATGCATAAAAAACCCGAACCCGACCCTACCCGAAATTTTTTTTTGTTTTTTCATACCCGAACCCGAACCCGACCCGACACTATATAAACCGTACCCGATCCGATCATACCCGAAATTAATAAAATATTATTTTTTAAATATAAATATTTAAAAATATCATTATATAAATATATATATAATTAAAAAATTAAAAAATTAATTTAAAAAATTATTTTTATATATATATCGGGTCGGGTAGGGTCGGGTTTGCCTAAAACCCGACCCCGACCCGACCCCGACTTTGTCTTCATGCTACCCGACCCGACCCCGACCCGACCCCCGATTTTCAAAAAAAAAAACCGACCCTAAAAAATCGGGTCGGACCGAAACCCGTCGGGTACGGATTTTTTTGCCTTCCCTATGGGTGACCCAAGTTGGATATGGAAAATTGAAATATTTTTCGAAAATGACAACGTATGCCCACGATTCACTTGCCGACCTTTTTATATCAAAATCATATTCATAACGAATCTAAAATTTAATTTAATTAATTTATATAATCATATAAAGATGATATTTAATAAATATAAATAAATTCAAAAGTATGCAAAGATTATGATTTTTAAATTTTTTTTTTATAAGAAAAAATTTATGGATAAATAAATTATTCAATCTTTTAAATTATGTTAAAATTTACTGTATCTGATAATTTAAAATAAATGATTGTAAATTATGCATTTGAAATAATTTCTCGAATTTAATATCTCTTTATTAAAAAGAACGAACTTTAATTGATTAAATCAATCATTTATTGGTGGCCTTCAGAAAATTTTAATAATATTAAATCTAACATTTTACTCTCCTAGACATAAAACTTGGTCCATTTTCCTACTTAATTCGTTATTTCGATTCTTTTACATGGTTTTGTTTGTTTAGTTTTTATAAAAAATTAAAAAATTTAAATATTAATATTTATAATTTGTTTATTATATTCAAATTATAATCTTTTATAAAAAAAATCAATTCATAATAATTACATTTTTTATCTCTTTATTTATTTATCTTTTTTCAAGATATCTCAAAATTATGTATTTTTTTAAATATCTAAAATTTTTATTTTTTATATTTTAAATTTATGTTTTAAATTTTTTTTATTCTTTATATTAAAAATAAAAAATTTAAATTTTAATATTAAATATATTAAAACTACAGTTTAATTTTTTTTTTAATTTCGTGAAAATTAAAGGAACTCAAGATGGAAAGGGTGTTGAGAAGATTTAAGCAGTGGAACGCTGGAAGTGGAGGGTGACATTTTGCATTATATGTCTCAATGTTATCGGCTGTCTTAATCATCAACAACCGACCCAATTTTTACGATCTCTCATATTCTTCCCACGTGCTTATGCCACATTATTTTTCAAAATTTAAAAGCAAAACACATCACATCAGAAAGCATTAATC